>NC_134486.1:176763584-176766084 GCF_040206685.1 Ascaphus truei | reverse complement strand
CACAGTCAGTCACACACACACACACACCCACACCCACACCCACACACACTCAGTCAGTCACACAAACACACACACACACACACTCAGTCAGTAAGTCAGTCAGACACACACACAGTCAGTCATACACACACACAAACACACACACACACTCACTCAGTCAGACACACTCAGTCACAGAGTCACACACACAGTCAGACACACACACACACACACACACACACACACACACACACACACACACACACACACACACACACACACACACACACAGTCAGTCAGTCAGTCAGTCAGACACACATACAGTCAGTCATACACACACACACACACACTCAGTCTCACACACACACACACACACACACACACACACACACACACACACACACACACACACACACACACACACACTCAGTCAGACACACACAGTCAGTCACACACACTCAGTCAGTCACACACACACACACACACACACACACAGACACAGTCAGTCAGTCACACACACACACTCAAGAAATGGAGCAGCAGGACATCAGAGGGCCGCGCGGGACAACGGAGCAGCGGAACATCGGAGGGGCGCGCGGGACAACGAAGCAGTGGGACATCAGAGGGGCGCGCGGGACAACGAAGCAGTGGGACAGCGGAGGGGCGCGCGGGACAACAGTCACACACACACTCAGTCAGAGTCACTCAGTCACAGGGTCACACACTCAGTCACAGAGTCACACACACACTCAGTCACAGAGGCACACACACACTCAGTCACAGAGTCACACACTCAGTCACAGAGTCACATACACACACACACACACACACACACACACACACACACACACACACACACACACACACACACACACACTCAGTCACAGAGTCACACACACACACACTCAGTCACAGAGTCACACACACAGAGTCACACACACACACTCAGTTAGAGAAGCACACACACACACACACTCAGTCACAGAGTCACAGAGTCACACACACACACACACACACACACACACACACACACACACACACACACACACACACACACACACACACACATACACAGACACACACACACACACACACACACACAGTCAGTCACACACACACACACACACACACAAGAAATGGAGCAGTGGAACATCAGAGGGGCGCGCGGGACAACGGAGCAGCGGGACATCGGAGGGGCGCGCGGGACAACGGAACAGCGGGACATCGGAGGGGCGCGCGGGACAAAGGAACAGCGGGACATCAGAGGGGCGCGCGGGACAACGGAACAGCGGGACATCGGAGGGGCGCGCGGGACAAAGGAACAGCGGGACATCGGAGGGGCGCGCGGGACAACGGAACAGCGGGACATCGGAGGGGCGCGCGGGACAACGGAACAGCGGGACATCGGAGGGGCGCGCGGGACAACGGAACAGCGGGACATCGGAGGGGCGCGCGGGACAACGGAACAGCGGGATATCGGAGGGGCGCGCGGGACAACGGACCAGCGGGACAGCGGAGCAGCGGGACATCAGAGGGGCGCGCGGGACAACGGAACAGCGGACCATCAGAGGGGCGTGCGGGACAACAGAACAGCGGGACATCGGAGGGGCGCGCGGGACAGCGGGACATCGGAGGGGCGCGAGGGACAACGGAGCAGCGGGACATCGGAGGGGCGCGCGGGACAACGGAGCAGCGGGACATCGGAGGCACGAGGGGGGGATTCAGAGGCATGTGGGGGACATTTGAGGGGCATGTGGGAGTATGGGATACGGTGAAGGTGGGTGGGCAGGCGGCTGTGGGTGGGTGTCTGTACACACACACTCAGTCACAGAGTCACACACACACTCAGTCACAGAGTCACACACACACTCAGTCACAGAGTCACACACACACTCCGTCACAGAGTCACACACACACTCAGTCAAAGAGTCACACACACACTCAGTCACAGAGTCACAGAGTCACACACTCAGTCACAGAGTCACACACACAGAGTCACTCACACACTCAGTCACAGAGTCACACACACACTCAGTCACAGAGTCACACACACACACACACACACACACACACACACACACACTCAGTCACAGAGTCACACACACACACACACACACACACACACACACACACACACACACACACACACACACACACACACACACACACACACACACACACACTCAGTCACAGTAAGTCACACACACACACACACACACACACACACACACACACACACACACACACACACATACACAGACACACACACACACACACACACACACACACAGTCAGTCACACACACACACACACACACACAAGAAATGGAGCAGTGGAACATCAGAGGGGCGCGCGGGACAACGGAGCAGCGGGACATCGGAGGGGCGCGCGGGACAACGGAACAGCGGGACATCGGAGGGGCGCGCGGGACAAAGGAACAGCGGGACATCAGAGGGGCGCGCGGGACAACGGAACAGCGGGACATCGGAGGGGCGCGCGGGACAAAGGAACAGCGGGACAT
>NC_134486.1:176726084-176756084 GCF_040206685.1 Ascaphus truei | reverse complement strand
TGGGGTATTTTGGGGTCTTCTTCCGTCTTCTTCCATCTTCTTACGCCACGCCCTTCTTCTCAGGAGGGGAGATGTTCCCTCCTCGGCGACTAGCTTCAAAATGAGGCGACATAGGCTTTTATAGGCCTATCACGTCACCAGGGTAGGGTCTGTCTTCACTGCCTCCATAACTGGGCTCCTAATTCTGGCCACCCCCCAGTCGTGTCATTGTCCGGAGAATGGGGAAGGGTGAGGGGGAACAGTAAGTCAGTCTGTGGTTGCAACTGATCCTGGCTTATGAAACATGGGAACAGGGGAACATACAGTTTCCTGACATGACAAGGTGTAAGCCACATTCCTGGACCGCAGTCCAGTTAACCCCTTTCCTCCCTGGTGAGGTCAGGGGGTGGCCATATGGAGTGCAACCCTTTTAATACCGGGCCAACCCCCCTCCCTCTACATGGATTTCGCTGAGTGGACATCTAATGGTGAGTAAACAAAAGAAAAGTTTATTATTTTTACTTTTACAGGTTTGTATGATTTTTGATTCATGTCTTTTATTTTTTCAGTCCCATTTAATGCCCGTTAATGTATCTATGTATATACATACACTCACGGACACTGAATGGGTGTATTGTATGTGAATTTTGAATGTAAATGCTTTGTATTTTATGCTCTATTATTGTCCCTGTATGTTATGTTTATCTATCTGTATAGATAGACATACAGGGATAATAATTGATTGTTTGGCTCATGTTTAGGTTCTTTTAATGTATGGATAATGTATTTAGCAGCTGTATTTTGTCATTGTTGTGAATAATGTAATTTGTATTTAGTTATGGCTTCCTTATGGTAGTTAGATTAGAATGATGGTGGTTACTTTAAATTAGAATTGTTTTGGCAATGGTTTGGCTTTAGGAATTGAATAGGGAATTGTATAATTGATTTGTATTGTATTTTAATTGTTTGAGGAAATGGATTAATTGATTGATGCTAATTGTATTGATGTTGCTTAGTTTCTAATTGATTTTCATGATGGTATTGGTGGTTAGGGGACATTTTTCATAGTGTATTTTATTGTTACATATATTTTGCATAGTGTTACATGATGCACAGATTAATTGCATCATGTACACACTCAATGCAATTGTGTGACATTTCATATACATTTGTGGAGCTGCTGATTTGTTGCCTTATATTTACAATAGATGCTGGATTTATTGTAACATGCAATGTGGTGATTTTAAGATTAAAAATTCATGTTTTGATTTATGCATGTTTTATGTGTTTCATAATGGGCAAATAATATATTATCCATATCTGGATAATAGTTATTTTGCACATTATTGTACTGTATGTGTTGGGGGGGTGGGTGGGGAGGGTGTATTGGCCCCAAGGGTATGTGGGTAGGCCTCCCTTGTGGGTAGTGGGTGAGGGTGGTTAGGCCTCACGGGGTGGGGGGTTAGTGGGGGAGGGTATGTAGGCCTCCCGAGTGGTGGGTGAGGGTGGGTTAACCCCTTAATGACTGTAGCGGTTAATAACCGCTATGGTGATTAAGGGGTTAGGGGACATTACATTGGCTATTGTGATTGTTGTGCATGTTTTGAAGCACCGGAGGGGCATGGGCAGAAAGAATATGAGGATGAAGACGGCCTTCATCTTCGGTGCCTGTAAAAGGTAAGTGTAATATGTTTTGACTGTATTTATTGAATGTTATATGTATTTAAAATAGCCAAATGCATTATTATCCATATTTGGATAATAGTAATTTTGGCCATTACTGTATAGTATGTGTTAGGGGGATGTATTTAGTTATAATTCTTTTTTATTATTTTTGGAGGTGCAACATTGGTACCGAAGGCCCGCGGGTACCCCGGGACTCCCGCGGAGACCCCGGGACGGTCGCGGAGACCCCCAGACTCCCACAGGGACCCCCGCACTCCCGCAGGGACCCCCACTTGGTGAGCCGGGGACCCCCGGACACCCGCGGAGTCAGCCGGGGACACCCGCCGACCTGCTGTATGGGTTTTGCGCATGCAAAAATAAAAAGCAAGAATTTTTTCTAAGTCCAGATTTCTTTGCGTCTACTCTGACCTGGCGTGTTCTGATCAACGCAACTTTCGTGTACGCTAAGGTTGCGTTGCTTAGGGCATCCCGCTTAAGGGCAGAATTTAACGCAAACAAAGTTGCGAACGAGCAAAGTTGGACTTAGAAAAAATTCTTGAAAAAAGTCATTTTTAGATTGCAAAGTGCCTGTTTGCGTTGCTTAGTGCATCGGGTTGAGCGCAAAAGCACGTTCTAAGAGCACTTTGCGGTCTAAAAGTGACTTAACGGAGCTTAGTGCATAGCCCCCATAGTGTGCATGCGGTTATAAACCGCACACGTTACTATACCTACCTCTGCTGTTGCTGCAACTGATTATATACCACATGTGCATTCAGATAGTGGAGTGTACACCTTAGCAGGGCTATATCAATTGTATATATCGCACCACCACATTATTTTGAGTAATTGGTAGTGATGCTATGGGAATCATAATATAGGGGGCTATGCACTAAACTCCGTGCTTTCGCGCCGGCCTGAAAAAAATGATCACGTCCGATAAAAAATGAAGCAGGCGGCGCGATTCACTAAGGCCCTCAGCTCATTTTCTATTGGACGTGCCCAAAACTGGCTTATCGTTCGTTCAATGTTTTTTCCCTCTGCTAGCACACTGAAACTTCCCGTACGCTGGCTGATAGAAAAAATAAGCCGCCTGTGACATTTGCATGGAGATTCTGCATAAATAGTGCTTGTGACATCACATTTAGCCTCAAAATGGTTAACAGCTACCTGATTGGCTGTTCAAACCATGTTCTGACGGTAACATTTTTTTTTTTTTTTACATGACGTCACTTAAAGGGAATGATGCCAGCAAATCAGAATGGCTGTGCTTCATTTGCCTTTAAGATGACTTCACTAAATCCAAGATGGCCGGCGTCACATGGTATTTCAGCCAATCAGAGTATGGAATGGGTTCCCACGATCTGATTGGCTGAAATACCATGTGACGCCGGCTTCGTCACGTCATCTTAAAGGCAAATGAAGCACAACCATTCTGATTGGCTGGCATCATTCCCTTTAAGTGACGTCATGTCAAAAAAAATGTTTTAAGTCGGAACATGGTTTGAACAGCCAATCAGGTGGCTGTTAACCATTTTGAGGCTAAATGTGACGTCACAAGCCCATTTAAGGCCGTGACGCCTCATTTGAGCCCAAGAACACGACAACATCGGTTGGGATTTACCATGGGCTTTTTTGGATTGACAGATGAAGATAGAAGATAAAGAAGATCAAGAAATGGTGACAGATGAAGATAGAAGAAGGTGATTAAAGAAAGAAAAAAGAAGATTTGGGTACCTGATCCGGATATTCATGGCGGATGGCATCGGATGCTGTTGGAGGCCTTCAAGGTACGTGAGCTTCATGTTATCCCGGGAGTCGGAGGGCCACCGCTTCTAATGGTAAGTATTATATTGAATGTTTGTAAATGTCTCTTTTGACCGGTTTCTTCATTGGATATGTTTTTTGAATTTTCGGGGGGAGGCACATTGACTGATAATATATTAATCTGTACCACTTTAGGGTACAGATGAATACATTATTATGACAATATTTGGGGGGCATTTGTGGCTTGGTATTGCTGTTGTTTTTTTTTATGTCAGTTTCTTATGTGGAAGTGATTGTTTGTTTTTTTCCTGCTTAATGGTAATAAAATGTTTGCGATTGGTGTTCGTTTGTAGTTAATGTTGTATTATGTTAGCTAATGCATTTTATGGTTATTTCAGATATTGTTTGAATGTATTTCTTTGTGTAGCCCTGCTTCCTATTGAAAACAATGCTACCAATGCTGTGCAACCTGTTGGCTCGCGGGGCCTAAGCCTCCGCCACGGAGAGCCTGGGGCACCTCGTGTGAATACTGATAACCTCTTACTTAGTGCAGCGCCTCCACCTGCGATGGCTCCCAGTAGAGTAGGAGTTGTGCCTCACAGGACAATAATGTATTACTCCACACACACAGCATATAAAATAACCAATGACTTTACTAACGCAACCGCAACCTTGCATGTAATCAACAGGTGTCCCTCCCTAGAGGAGACACTATGTTACTGCGTCTCGCAGGATGCGACCTCTTCACCGTGCACCCACACCGTGTCCAGTTCCCACACTCAATATTCACCCACCCCCAAAGTGAGGTATATGTGTGTGACTGCGCAGCCACTATCCTGATATATATATGTATAGTTGTGCACTTGCTGATGTTACCTGCCGAGCGCTCCAGCGCTCGGGCCTGCCAAGGAACTTCACAAAGGATCAGACGTCGCAGGAATTCCAGGAGCACCCTCCGGGGCGATCCCACCCGGTGGGCTGCTGTGCGGCCGAGGTCTGAGCCCAAACCTCTGGGTTGATATTGCATCAGTCTCTGGGTGTATAACTCTCCCGCAGATACTAAAGGGAACTGTCTCCTATCTGAGGGCCTGTCCCTACTTCCGCTCCACTCTACGTGAACTCAGGGCCTAACTGGGCCAGGGGGATGGGGCCTAGTGAAGGGGCTGTCGGCCTCCCTACACACTGAGCGCCTTTCCCTTTCCTCCTCCCGCTCGGTTCTGCCCGGCGTGCTCCCCTGCGCAACCTCTAAACCCTTCCTCCCGTTATGCCCGCAACCCTATTGGCTCCTTGGCATCACCTGGTCTCGCTATGGCTGCTGGGATTCGTAGTCCTGTGCGCTCCACCGTATAGGAGCCGCTCCTCTTTCGCGGGCTTTGCAATCTCGTGCTGCGCATGCGCGACCTCTGCTCCCTCACCACCTCCACGGGCTCACCGTGCATGTGCGAACACCAATATGGTGGCGCCCTACTTCTCGGGTTGCCAAGGAGCCTCCGATGTACCGGAGCACTCCCTACATGCTGCAACCTTCCACCATGCGGAGATAAGGGTAACCTGGGGGACCTGGCTACATCTGTCTTTTAATGTTTACATTCATTAATGTTGTAGTAATTCATTGGTTTGATTGGTTAGTGTTACTATTCATTTTGAGTTGGTTTAGGAATTAATTGGTTTCATTGGTTAATGGTTTAATTAATTCATTGTTGATGTTGTTACTGCTTGTATTCATTGGATTAGCTGGCTACTGTTTTTATTTACTTTATTTAGGTATGCTAATGCAGTGTTTAATAATGGGCAAATAATCTATTATCCATATCTGGATAATAGTTATTTTGCACATTATTGTACTGTATGTGTTAGGGGGGTGTATTTAGTTAGAAATAATGTTTAGTATTTTTGTAGGCCCAACATTGGTACCGCTGGCCCACGGGTACCCCGGGACTCCTGCGGGAACCCCGGGACAGCCGCGGGGTCAGCCGGGGACACCCGCGCGACCCACTGCCTCCCTCGGGGACCCCGCGGGGTCAGCCGGGGACACCCGCCAGCCTGTTGTATGGGTTTTGCGCCTGCAAAAAGGTAAACAGATGAATACATTATTATGACAATATTTGGGGGCATTTGTGGCTTGGTATTGCTGTTGGTTTTTTTAATGTCACTTTCTTATGTGGATGTGATTATTTGTTTTTTTCCTGCTTAATGGTAATAAAATGTTTGCGACTAGTGTTCGTTTGTAGTTAATGTTGTATTATGTTAGCTAATGCGTTTTATGGTTATTTCAGATATTGTTTGAATGTATTTCTTTGTCTTTTAATGTTTACATTCATAAATGTTGTAGTAATTCATTGGTTTTATTGGTTAGTGTTACTATTCATTTTGAGTTGGTTCAGGAATTAATTGGTTTCATTGGTTAATGGTTTAATTAATTCATTGTTGATGTTGTTATTGCTTGTATTCATTGGATTAGCTGCCTACTGTTTTTATTTACTTTATTTAGGTATGCTAATGCAGTGTTTAATAATGGGCAAATAATCTATTATCCATATCTGGATAATAGTTATTTTGCACCTTATTTTACTGTATGTGTTAGGGGGGTGTATTTAGTTAGAAATAATGTTTAGTATTTTTGTAGGCACAACATTGGTACCTCTGGCCCGCGGGTACCCCGGGACGGCCGCGGAGTCAGCCGGGGACACCCACCGGCATGTTGTATGGGTTTTGCTTCTGCAAAAAGGTAAACAAAGAATTTTTTCTAAGTCCTGCTTTTTTTATCACCTGCCTTTAGCTGGTGAGCTTTATTCCGCGCAACTTTCACGTACATAGTTACATAGTTACATAGTAGATGAGGTTGAAAAAAGACTTCTGTCCATCAAGTTCAACCTATGCTAAATTTAGACAACAGATACTTTATCCTATATCTATACTTATTGATCCAGAGGAAAGCAAACAAAAAACCCCATTAAGGGGGGAAATTAATTCCTTCCTGACTCCAAGAATTGGCAATCGGATTAATCCCTGGATCAATATCCTTCCCATGTATACTTATTTGGTATACCCCTGTATACCTTTCCCATCTAAAAATATGTCCAACCTTTTTTTGAACAAATCTATTGTATCTGCCATCACAGTCTCCATGGGTAATGATTTCCACATTTTAACTGCCCTTACTGTAAAGAACCCTTTCCTTTGTTGCTGGTGAAATTTCCTTTCCTCCAACCTTAAGGGATGGCCCCGAGTCCTTTGTACTGCCCGTGGGATGAAAAGTTCTTTTGAAAGCTATTTGTATTGTCCCTGAATATATTTGTATATAGTTATCATATCCCCTCTTAGACGCCTCTTTTCTAATGTAAATAAATCTAATTTAGCTAGCCTCTCCTCATAAGCTAGAATGTCCATCCCCTTTATTAATTTGGTGGCTCTTCTCTGCACTCTCTCTAGTTCCATAATGTATTTTCTTAGGATTGGTGCCCAAAATTGTATTCCATATTCAAGGTGTGGTCTTACTAATGCTTTGTAAAGGGGCATAATTATGTTTACTTCCCTTCCATCCATTGCCCGTTTGATGCAAGATAAGATCTTGTTTGCCTTTGCAGCTACTGCATGACATTGGGCACTATTGCTAAGCCTGTTGTCTACAAGCACTCCTAAATCCTTCTCCATCAAGGATTCCCCCAATATATCTCCATTTAATTTGTAAGTGGCCTTTTTATTCTTGTATCCCAAATGCATAACCTTACATTTATCTGTATTAAACCTCATCTGCCATTTACCTGCCCACGTTTCCTGTCTCTCCAAGTCCTTCTGAAGAGAAATTACATCCTGCTCTGATTCTATTACCTTACACAATTTAGTATCATCAGCAAAGATGGAGACTTTGCTCTCGATCCCAACCTCAAGGTCATTAATAAACAAGTTAAAAAGCAGGGGTCCCAGTACCGATCCCTGAGGTACTCCACTCACGACTTTAGCCCAACCTGAAAAAGTTCCATTTATGTCAACCCTCTTTTGTCTGTCCTTTAACCAGTTTTCATCCAGGCGCATATATTATTACTGAGTCCAACTTTATTTTTTCTTTATACGTACGATAAGTTTGCGTTGCTTAGTGAATCACGCAGAAGGGCAGGATTCAGCACAAACAGCTCATCGTACGAGCAAAGTTGGACTTTGAAAAATTTCCAGGAATAATTCAGTTTTAGAGCGCAAAGTGCCTGTTTGCGCGGCTTAGTGAATAGCACTCGGCGGAACTTCACGTCCTAAGAGCACTTTGCGCTCTTAAAATGACTTATCACTGCTTAGTGCATAGCCCCTATAGCTATTAAGCTGATTGATCTCACCACCAGTTTCTTACCTGGCACCCTCCCCTCAGGGGATCATTTTTTATTCCTCTTTTAATTCACATGTACATACTTACACTTGTTTCGGCGTGACTACTTGTCAACATTAAAGTTTTGTTATTTTCTGTTTTTACACAGACTTCTCGTCTGTCATTATTGTTATACCCTCATTGGGGTAGTGGGGTGGGACACTTGTTAAATCAGTGGATATTCATCCTTGCTAATATACTTGTGCACCATGAGTGCGTGCTAATAGGGATCTAGGTGACTCTGTTCACCATTTTTGTTTGTGCCTCAATTTCTCCCTACGCACCTGGAGCCTAATACTAATCTGTATGTTTGGGTATTGAGCGATAACTGTATGTTTGTATGTTTAATAGTTATTTTGCCCATTACTTTACTTTATGTGTTTTTGGTGCTACGGGGGGGATGGGAGGTCATTTATTTAAAATTATTTATGTATTTGTTATTTATTTTTTGTGGCACAGAATTGGTACTGCTGCCAAGCGGTGACCCCCAGACACCTGCGGGAACACCCGAGGGCCACCGCTGGCCTCTAGTATCATTCCTGTGCCTAAAATAATAATAGATGTAATGTATATAAGGGGGTATAGGAGTTGTTGGGGGCACAGGGGGTGGGTGTGTTGTGTATTGCGATGTTTATTGGGGGCAATTGAAACCCAATAAACATGCTAATGTTACTTAACCCCTTCATTGCCTTTGCGGTTAGCCTCTAAGGTAATGAAGTGACTGTTAGTGCATTTTTCCTGGCTCGGATGCATGCTGGGGGTCTCCGGTGCTGGTATTAATGGGTATCAGCTCCGGAGACCCCCGGCATCAATCCAAGGCAGGAAAAGGGCCTGATTTTTTCTAAGTCCCCTATAGCTGCTCAGCCCCAGCTTCTTGCCAACTTTTTTGTGGCGGGGCGTTTTGGAGAACATTTCCCCATTCTAGAGCGACGATCAGCGCCAAGATGCTGATCGGCGCTACTAGAATACAGCGACTTAGAAAACTGGCGAGGGTAGGGCTTCTCGCCAAGCGCGCGGCGAGTTTAAATTTCCGCCTAAAAAAACCGGCACATTTTCCTTATCTCGCCAGCTTTTCGGCACTTACTGAATCGCAGTAGGCATATTTGCCAAAAAACTGGCGAGATGGGGCTTATCGCCGTTTACTGCATAGGCCCCTATATCGGAAGTGATCTCTCATATAATTTGTTCCTTTATACAAAGTCTACTGTATTTACTCTCTTCTGCCTCTATGTACTGTAACCAATTGACAGATTTTTATTACTCACAATCCCGTAACCATGCAGCTTGCTCCAGTTCTGAATAAGACATGGCGAATCATTCATATACAGTTTAACTGTCATGGTAAGGTATGTTTCAGGCACATGGTACTAATGCATGTTTGGCATCCTCGCAGGGAGATTCTTCTGTGTAATGACAATCAAATGTGACCAAGCTCAAACTTTAAACTCTGTTGAATTAGAAGTTGAACAAAGTAATACATTTATACACATTTATAAAATACTAGAGGAAAAAATATAATAGATTACAAAAAACATATGTAGCACCTTTTCCCCCACCCTATGTGAGATGATGTAGGTATTGGTGTATTCTGGTGCTGGTGCATACCTGTGAGGTAGAACAGAAGGCCCCTGAGATCTCTGCGGTGATATAGGGAGACATCAGGATAGGCAATCAGGGATGGTCCATTAGTCAGCGAAGCGCCTCCAGCCCAGGAGGATCCTGGTGCAGCCAGGTTGAACCTCAGAGACAACTCTTCTTGATAGTTCACACTTCTAACATCACACCATAGATGATATAACTGGGGTTTATTGGGTTCAGTACAACATACAGGCTTCTTTCCCTGAATACAGTACCCCAGGCTTGAGGCCTTGAGCACCCTTCCTCATCATAACTTACCCCCTAACAGAGCAAGGCCTCAGCTCACAGCTATCCAGGAGAGGCTCACTACTGGGTCCTCATAGGAGGGAGTGCAGCACAGAACTAACTCCCTGAAACACTTACTCTAAACTCTAGAGGGAAACCCCCTCCTTCCCAGGGGAGTGGCTTGTTAGTCGGCCTCCTAGCATTCATAGGCCCCCCTTGTAATACAAGGCTACTCCTGAACTTTATTAAGTAACACACATATAACAAGATAACCAGGCCCTGCAGGATTTGTTCCCACCACTGCCCACTCTTTACTGGGACTTACAGTGCTAAAGGGGCCAAAGAAATAGTAGCCTAAGGAGGCTTGGCTACATCCTCCCTCTAGTTTTGAAATCCCGCATGACCCGCATGAGGGTATAACATCCACCACATATTTATACAATGAAAATAAAATGTCAGTCAACATTACAACATGGCATAACAGTACTTTAAGACCATCTGTAATAGTGAGCTGGGTCTGGCTTGAGCATAAGATTCCCTTTACTATCCGATACCGTCACTGAATAGCAGCGCTTGCGCCCAGACCCCCAATATTCTCCACTGTATCAAAGTGGACCCTGCGGCCTACCTGCCAACTTTCATTAAATAGCAGGTTCTGTCTTCCCTGTTGTGCATACTATTGTTGGCCTGCACCTTCATGTAATCTATTATGGCTGCGCACACCCACTCATCCCGGTAAACTTCAGCTGTTCGCAGTAGAGATTCAGGAAGGTAGGGATAATCATACCCTTCCAGTCTAAACTTTTGAACCAACACACTATCAGCGTGACTACTCTTGGTTAAATTATGCCCGTAGGCCTGACCTGGCAATACCCAGTAGATGGATCCTTTCCATAGAGGCTCACTAACTGATTCCTCTCCCTCTGGTTTTGAGAAAAGGCTTGCCTCCATTTTTGTACAGCGCACCCGCATAATTTCTGCCTCCTGCAGAATTTCATAGAACTGGCTCTCCTTCCACCAATGATCGGTCTGGGAACCCCTTTCCAGCACAAACTGGGTCAGTTTTAGATGCGGCACATATCCCCTAAATAGTGGGTCCCACCACGGTAGAGGTTCCGCCCCTTCAGACACTTTAACCATCACAATTGGGGTAACCGTCACACAAGAGGGGGCCACAGCCATTACCGGGGAAATAGGTAGAGGGGACCGGGCCCTGTATCGGTTGTCACAATTAACTCCTCAGGGTCTGAAGTCAGTTCCCAGGGCTCCAAGGGAGCCTGCTCAGCGTCCATACTTTGGGAACTGCGGCTCCCATACGGATTTCGGAATCGAGCAGGTGCTGAAGCATTATCCAGAAATCGGGCTGGTAGCTCTTGGACGACTGTCTAGCCATCTCTATCAGTCTTTGGAGAAACCCGTGGATATCGGGAAGTCCCCCAGAGTTCTGCAGGGTCTTAGATGTCTCCGCTCCAGGGCCCTGGAGGCGAAGGTACGGTGCGTGGCATTCAGAGCACCGGGAAGTGGATCCCAGTGCATGCCCACCCGTTCACACAATGGGCAGACCAACCGGAGTGAGTTCTCCCCATCGTGGGGCAGTAAAAGCAGCACTCCGTGGAGAACTAAGTGAGTGCCTTTTTTCTCATCCATCGTCGCAGCTATTTGGGAGGGAGCGAGTAGGAGTGCATCTGTGCAGCAATACTACTACCTGCGACTGTGGCTAACTCCCCACATCCGCGGCTCGAAGCAGATAGATATGCCTTCAGCTCCTCCCTCTGGTAATGCAATAGTAGGGCTGTGGAGAAAAGGGTGTGACTTGGCTTTCGGGCCAATCCCGGATAATTCTGCCAGGATGGCACGGCTAGGCTTTGCACCAACCCAGCAATTTGCAATAGAGTCTTGCAACTTTGCACAAGCTGCCAAGTGGTCTCCTGTTTTTGGCGGGAACCACCATTTTACATTGATAAAGCACATGATACGGGTCCCTTTTCGGGTGCTGTGTTAGCATGGCTGCAGCTGCTCAAACAGAGGTTCACTTGCATGTAGATTGAAGAGTTCCTTCTTTTCCTCCTTGCTGCAAAAGTCAGTCCTGATTCTATCTCAGCAGTGCCTCCATTTGTAGCACCTTTTCCCCCACCCTATGTGAGATTATGTAGCTACTGGTGTATTCTGGTGCTGGTGCATACCTGTTAGATTGAACAGAGATCTCTGCGGTGGTATAGGGAGACATGAGAACAGGTTATCAGGGATGGTCCAGCGGTCCAGGAGGATCCTGGTGCAGCTCAGGGGCAACTCTTCTTGATAATTAACACATCAAACATCACACCAGAGTTGATATAACTGAGGTTTATTGGGCTAAGTACAGCATACAGGCTTCTTTTCCTGAAGGCAGTACCCCAGGCTTGAGGCCTTGAGCACCCCTCCTCAACATACCTTACCCCCTAACAGGTTAAGGCCCCAGGCCCCTCCTATCCAGGAGAGGCTTACTGCTGTGTCCTCATAGCAGGGAATGCAGCACAGAACTAACTCCCAAAAACACTTACTCTAAACTCTAGATGGAAACCCCCTCCTTTCCAGAAGAGTGGCTTGTAAGATGGCCTCCTATAAGTCATAGCCCCCCACCCCCTTGTAATACCAGGATACACCTGAACTTTATTAGGTAGCACACATATAACAATACAACCATGCCCACTCTTTACTGGGACTTACAGTGCTAGAGGGGCCAGATAATTAGTAGCCTAAGGAGGCTTAGCTACACATAGAAAACACAGTTCTTCATTAAAGCTACTGAAAGAGAGGGTATTTATTGCAAAGAGAATCCACATTGATCTGTATGTTGAAGTCCAATCTCAATTGCCTTGTCAAATACCAATATTATCATGTTCAATGCCAGAGATTCTAAAATGTTTAGGAGATCATTGGTGACTCATTGAAATGTTTAGCAATTTAAATTCATTAATCATTCTTCAAAATTGCATTCACATGTTCTATTGCCCTGAATTTAAATTGTCTTCTGGTTTTTCCTACATACTGTAGATCAAGTTACAAGGACATACTGCAACATAATTAAGACCTATTTATTTGCAATAAAAAGCTTTAACAGTATACTTTTTAAATTTGCATCGGGTCCATTACATATACACCACAGGGAAAATTCCCTTTAGGAATATTTTTATGATTGCCTAACCATCAAGTATCTGAAGGCGTCTTACCAAAATGACTTAAAAAGAATGTCTTTGAGATATGTAGACTGTGTACCTATCATTTGTGTATAATCACGTAAGACTGCCTTCAGATCCTAAATAACCCTGTTTATCTAATATCCTACACAAGTCATTCCAATGTGTTAAATAACCTGTGATGAATCTTATAAGACCTCATCGAAAATAGAAGATCAGAACATGAAATGTTTTGCTTGCAATTAACCTCTATTAATAGATTAATTTGATCAGCCTCTAGCTTTAAGTCGCTGTGTCATCTCTCGTAATCTTATTTCAAAAGTCTGGACATCACTACAATTTCTCTTGAATTGCAGGAATTGTCTGATTGGTGTAACTTTAATCAAAGAGGACATTTATTGACTTTTAGCATATGTAGCCCTCTTTCCCCCTTACTAAAGAGACTACCGGTACTGCCGTTACCTGTTGGCTCACAGAAGGCCGGAGCCTCTGCCACTGGGAGCCTAGGGTGCATGGATATCCATCTCGATGCAGCGCCTCCACCTGAAAGGAATCCTGACGCAGCAGGATAAGCCCCTCCCAGGAACAATATCAGTAATACACACACACACACGTCTGTATATATAATAACAACCTTTACTATACACCATCAACAGTACCCTGTACCACACAGTATAACAACCCCCAACTCAGTACACCAATGAGTGTCCCCAAAGTACATTAGGTGCTAGGCACCAATACCATGATGTCCTTTTCCGCAATGTTCAGGCCCACCCAAAAGTGTAGGAAGTAGTGCTACCCCGTGAGTTGTTGGTGCACTTTGTGAGGTACCTGCCGAGTACTCCAGTACTCAGTGCGGCCGACTTAACGATGGGGATCCGCTGATCCAGCGATATCACCGTCCACAATGGCGTCCACCTTGGCGCTGGGTGGTCTCCGGTAGGAGGGTCCCACCTTTAAGAGTCTGTGTTTATAGGTGGTCTGATCCCAGACCAAAGGGAGAAATCACCGCGCGGCGTCTTCCTCTGTGTCCTTGACACTACCCAGTAAATGGGGAAGCGTCTCTATGTAGGGCCTTCCCTGAAGCAACAACAAGCTCACTTGAGTGGGGCATACCTGGGACCCTGGCCTAATCTGAGTGCCACTGACACTCAGACCCTACGTTCCCCTTCTCTGTTCTGGCTCCTTCTGGCGTGGTCCCACTCAGCGCGCCAAATGTATCTATCTCGCTGCCAAGATCCTAGCAACCCTATTGGCTGTGGTGCATCACCTGACTAATAGCCCCTGGAGCTGCTGGGAGCTGTAGTTCACTTGCGGAGCCCTGGGTGTAATGTCCGCCGCTATGCTGACTCCTGCGCATGCGCGAGGTGGAACAAGATGGCCGCCACACCTGACGAAGGATTCAATTATCCGAAACACGCGTTGTGTGTGCAGATACCTGGACCAGAAGTTGTGTGTCTACTCGAGGACACCATAGCTTGCGCCTGCACTGACAGTGAACAGTCCTGTAGACCGGACGCGGCGAACAGGAGCACACTGCACCGGAGAGCGGGAGGTTAATGTCGGCGTCCCTGAGCAGTTTTTTTAGCGAATTGTTGTCTAACATTCTTTGCCAAATAAACGTATTTTTATTCATCTGTGTGGCGCGGTCTTCCACAACAGGCGCCATGAGTGGTCTATCCATGATGTACAGAGGGAGAAGGAGCATGACTGACTAGCAAGAAGGAGAGAAAGAAAATAAAGATATCAATAGTACTACCCAGTACCACACAGGCCCGTGTGAGTACATATTGCGTTATACTCTTATCACTGTTTAACTGTTTTTTGTAATTTTCTTACTGAACACATCAATAGTCCGGAGTATCTCCCAGAAAACACAGAAAGTGGTAGATAAACACTGCACTCACAATTTTTTATGGTGATGGAAGATTCTGCAGGAACAAAATGTCAGCTTCCTTCAATATTGAGTAAATTTCAGTTATTCTTAAGTTCAGCTGAGGTATTTTTTCTGGTGAGCCTTGATATTCTATACTAAATACAAATATACACACACACATGATTATTATGCAGTGCACATAGGGACATATTTTCAAGTCAATGGGCTGCAAGTTGTCTTCCACTGCTAGAAGGTGTCATATGAAAGGACTGTTAAATAAATATAGGCCTGTACCTATTTACTGTATGTTGTAAGAGACTGCTCTGTGATGCAGATCTATTCAGGGGATGAACTGTCCATAACTGTGCAGTGGATGAACAGACCTAATAAAAGTAGTGGTTCTGTACGTGACATGTTTTACATTTATTTACCATTGGGGTTAATGGCAAATAAATGGGGTACCATTGGGGTAAAGCTATTCTAATCCATAACACAATATTTATGCTTATAAAGTAGAATGGGTTATACAAAGTGGTCTTTAAATAGGCAGTAGAACCAATAGTTTGTGACTAGAAATACATTTTTAGTACTGATACTATTGGATAGTAAATAAAACAAGTAGTGATCACCCCATGAACGCTCAATGATGAGAAAGGGACGGCGCTGTCATGCTGTTAACATGCTGGTGCCAGTAGGTGCAATAATAGTGGCTACATTATTATTGTTTATTTGTAAAGCACCAACATATGCCGCAGCGCGGTACAGTGGGGGAACAGAGTGACATCAATTGCATAAACAGAATGACAATCAAGCACAAACAGATACAGAAGGTAATGAGGACCCTGCTGTTGAGAGCTTTCAATCTAGAGGGAATAAGGGGTAATGTAGAAACAAAAGATAAAGTGGCGGCACATTGTGGAATTGGAGTGTGCCTCAGGCTGGGGTATGGTTCAGCCGCACCGCTGGATCTATTGAGCTTTAGTGGTGTGGATTTTAGGGGGTGTTAGATAGCATGGAGTTTGGTTCAGCCGCTCTGCTGTTACCAATATGGTTGGGAGGTGGATGTTAGGAGAATGCCAAATAGGCTTCCTTCAAAAGGTGATTTTGAGAGTTTTTAAATGTTTAAAAGCTGAACGAAGAGTCTTTTTGTACGTGGTAGGGAATTCCAGAGAGAGGGGGCAGCACCAGAGGACTCTTAGAGATGGGATGTGAAGGGACATAATAAGACAGGAGGAGAGGTGGATGTCGTGGGAAGAACATAGGGTGCGTTTAGGGATTGTTTGTGGTGTGAGGGCTGAGATGTAAGGTGGGGTCAGTGTCATTGAAAGCTTTGCAAGTCAGAACTAGGGTTTAAAATGTCATTCTAGACCATATGGGAAGCCAGTGTAGGGATTTGCATAGTGGAGCAGCAGAAGGGGAGAAGTACAACTGTAAATGGCCATCTTAGCATGCACACTGTACCACACATTTTGACAAATTGTATTCTACGAGAAACAGAATGACAGCACTCAAAAGTATGTATCCTCTATTGGACCATAATGTGAGAGGTACTGAGAAAGTTTATGATTTACCTCAACTGATTAGCTCCTTGGGGCATTGTCAGACTAGATGGGCAGATTTTTTTTTTCCCAACATTTTTTTGTATTAGTATCATTTGCTATTTTGTACACACACACACACACAGAATATGCTGTACTTATAAATAATGATGCGCTTATTCATAATAGTAATAATTATTATGTACTCTCACATGTCTCCAGTAGACTCACAGTTAAACATGCTCAGATACATAATGTACACCTCCCCATTTGTAAATGATTTGACATTTTACTAGTGCCCTGTAATTTCCATTATACAATGCTATAAATGAGGATTTCAGTCAAAAGCGAAGAGATATAGATGACAGCCGGTGCTAATGAAATAACATTTTAGAATACGGCCAGTTACAGCAGGTGAGGATGTTCCTGTAGAGAAGAAAAGTTGTTAGTGAAAATAAGTGTCACAGCAGTAGAGAAAGATTGACTTCCACTTCGTGCAGTGAAGTGATTTAGAATTTTGATCTCTCAGATAAGCCTTCAAGGGAAAAATATATAAGTTTCAGTCTCTCAATATATAATAGTTTTTTTATTTTCAACAAGGCTTTATTTTTACATTGTGCGCTGTGCAGAAACCTGAAGAAAAGTAATAAAATGGTGAATCATACCAAAGTCTCTTTTGTGAAAAATGTCCTTCTTAATAATATGACATTTTTAGACAAGTGTTGCTGCTTCCAATTTATCCTATAACCATAGGTACCTATATGCCGTTTGTCAGATTAATTTCCTAGCTTTCTGGGTATGAAATGCTGTCAATGTATTTAATTGCTAACTTCTCTTAGTACAGTATATACTAAACACAGACCCGTTTTTTGTACTTCGTAACACATTTGTTGCAGGAATACAGCGCATTGCACTTTCATATGACGTGGGCCCCTAGCTAAACAGTTGTCTCGCATCAATCATTGCCATTGTTTGGAAAAAATATATTACTGGATCACAAATGCAACTAAAACATGTATTGTGTGTAAGTGCTTGTTCCTTGTTCAAGGACACCATGGAATGTCAGGAGGAGGCTTCTTTTTATTAATGCTTTGTACAGGTCCTATGCTATTTATGTGTTCAATAGAATTTGAAGCACCTGAGTCATTCCTAACAGCATTGTGCTTGTTTCTCATTTGTACTTTTGTACTGATATTTGAACATAGAGGTGACAGACTGATAAATTATGTAAATTTCACCACTGCTCCACAAGGAAATATTCTTTTAGAGAGGATTATTGTTTCAGCAAATAAAAAGAATAAACAAAATGGGATGCAGATGTGTTGGTTTTGGGAGATATGGCACATGCTTCTATGTTTTAAAGCAGAGAAATTTATATATATTTTGGATTTTTTTTTTTTTTCACATATTTTTAAAATAAGGCATATTTATTTGCTTTCCACAGTAATATATTCTCTACTTGTAGATAGCAATTATGGGATCATATGCCAGACATATCTCCTAGCTACAATGATGATACAAAACAGTAGCACAAGATATATCAACTAAAACCCCATTATTTTTATTGGAATTTCTCCCTCGGATAAAATGGCTGCTGTTTTAGCACCAGGGAGCTTTGGTACTATATGTACCCTTTTCAAAACAATATATCTTGTGGTGCGTGCTAAAGCCACAAAAAGCTATACCTTAAAAACTATTACATTCCTCATAAACTACATAAACTATTTCTGTTGTAGTTGTGGGTGTTTTTCTGTGTTCCCTGTGGAACATTTTTACGCCCACATTTTCTATGCCAAAAGGTCCATCCAAATTGTACTTGTTCCCAGTTGGTCTCCTCCCTCTGCACCTATGATGAGACATTCTGGGCTCTTCCATTCTACCCCCTACTCTACTGTACATGTTCTCAAGGTGGACCTTCTACGGTCAAAGCTACTAACCTTGCCAATAGTGTTGTGCCTATTTATTGAACTGCTGCTGGGGTGTCTGCTGTTCTCTGATGTACAGCAAATAAACACAAAATGGTGTAATGTGGCATTATAGTTGTTGCACAGTTTGGGAACATATTCGAGAAAATGGGGAGAATCATAACCATGTGTTTCCTTACTTTACGTGCTTGATGAAGACCTATCATGTTACTTTTACATAGTTGTTTGTAATTAATCCTTATTGACAATACATTTGCTTATTTATAATAAACATTGTTCTTAAAATGAAATACTTTAAAGGAGGAGTCTAATTTAAATGTCCTTTTTTCCACATTTAAATTTTACTTACTTTGATAGATCTTTACTTGCTCTTCCATTTTTTTTTAAATCTGGTGCTCCATTCAGGAGATATGTGATTGAAATAATGTGTCTGGTAGGTTTAAAAAATAATTAAATAAATAGGACATGCACGGGGGGGGGGGGGGCAAGATACTAACATTGGAAGAGCTAAACTCATATAGGCTTCAGGAGGATTGCTGCTTTAAATATATTTGTGCAGTCTAGTGCCCCTGGCTATACCGTTTTCTTTTGTCCTAACATTATAAGTCCTAATAGGAACAGGCAGTGTTGGGGTTAAACTCCTGCACAGACACCTAGCATATTAGTTGCAGACTGGATAGGATACAATGTTATCCTATCCAGGTGCAGGCCTAACGGCAGTTAGGAGTGTCATGCCTGGAATGGTACTGACTGGAACACATGCCAGTGGTGCGATGCCTGTCAGTACCCGAACCTGCCCTGTTATGGGGCAGGGTTACAAACCCCTGCAAGCCCTGCAAGATGGAGGCACTTTCCTGGAAGATCTGAGCTAAGAACCTGTCCTGTTGAACCTCCCTATACCATCTAAAGAACACTCCATCTGCTGTGAGCCTACAGGTATGCACAACCACACTGGGAACATGTGGCACTTATCCCAGAAGAGCAGGTCCCCCGTAGGAGGGGACGGGGAGGGGGGGGGTGTTGGATAAGGGTGCTACATTTGTTTCAATGTATTCCTTCATTTATGGCCTTATTCATGTAACTGCAAAGTGGATATTCAAGTCAGTGGTAGTTCAAGTCAGTGGCTCGTAGGCCTAGATACATCAAACTCCATTAAAACGGAGTCAATATTCAGTAGATCAAACCTTCAATAAAAAATGCCTCCTGTGTATGAAGGCGTCATGTATATTGGTGTTAACGTCCATTTAATTTAATTTAATTGTAGTGAACACTGGAACGGGTGTGATAACCTTTATGTAGACTTGATGCATGTGTCCCATAGTTCGATGATTGAAATAAAGTTTGACACATTGCATCATGTTGACTACCTGATGAATCCAATTTAAATTCAAACAGAATTATGTGTATCTTTTGAATTATAACTAGTGTTAGTAACTATAATTGTTAGTGTAATAATATTTATAATAGCCATGCCATGGAAATAATACAGTTTATTAACCTACACAGTATACAATAAAATATCCCTGCAGCATCTAATACATTGTTGGTCAATACATAGCAACTTCATTCTGTGCCAACAATATAAAAAGACATTTTATTATTCACACACGTAGATCTTGACGCTTTGGTGGGGGGGGGGAGGCACATAGAAACATAATTTTTTAGTACGTACTATCTGCATATCTGTATACCTAGTGCTGGCCATTTCTGTGTGCCAAAAACAAGAAAAACAGACTATGCCGATGGTGCAGATTCAGAAACTTCAGGTTAGTACAAAAGGTCCAAACATGCAAACCTAGCATTTCTGTGCTTCAATTTAGCATCAGAAAAGCTGTTTGCGACGCTTACTGTAGGATTCTGAGACATGGAAAAACAAAAATAAATCACCATAACAAAATTAAAACTAACAGAAACAAACAGACTTGCATACTGCTAGGTACCATAAGATTAAATAAGGGAAATTTAGGTGGAGAGTACGTAGAGCAAATTCATCAGGGGTTGTTGCATGTAGCTGGAGCCAGCTCTGCGGTGCGTTGGCAGCAGAGAGTCCAGGCTGGAGCATGCAGGTGGGGCAGTCTGGCGATCCCAGGTCGGGGCAGGCAGCAAACAGAAGAATGGTCAATCAAGCCAAAGGTCAGAGCAGGGAGCAGGCAGCAGTGAAAGAGGTCTAGCCAGATTCAGTACCAGGTGTTGGGAATAATCATCAGGGAGCTTCCAAGTAGTAGTGGAACAGGATTACCTGCCTCCAGGCAAGCAAACTTGTTGTGAAGCAAAGGACAGGGCTGGTGCCTTCTTATAGGCCATGAAAAGTTATGTGATGCAATCAGCACAGCTGACTGCTAAGGGGCTGACAGGTAGTGACTTTTTTGACTCCCACTACACATTTGCCCTATGACTGCAGTGCATATATGCACGGCACGTGCAGGAAATTCCTGTAAAATGATGAGGCTGAGAAGATACCTAAATAAACCAGTTAATGGGCTGAGCTTGGGAGGAAAGTATATGGCCAGGGTCGGCTGGGAATATTGCGGGACTCGGTGCAGACATGTAGGGCGGAGCCTTTACCTTTTCCTTCCTGCAGGGTCCCTCATCATGGCGCCTCGACGTCACATGCCGTCGCATTGCCATGACGACATGATGTCCCATTATCATGGCAACGCAACGCCATTTGACATCACGGCTGCATGATGAGGGCCCCAGCAGGAAGTGATGGGGAGGAGAAGGTAAAAGTATTATACAGGCCTCACGCTCTGCACCAGCAATCAGTTTAATTGTTGTGGGGAAGAGCGCAGGGCCTCTGTAACCGCGGGGCTCGGTGCAGTGGCGTCGATAGCACCGCCATCAAGCCGGAACTGGATGAGGCATAGTGGCAACCAAACAAACATCTTTAACATGCTCTTTATCTGAGAAAGTACTGTCTGGCGTTGAATCAAGTAAGAGCCCTCTAAAGTGTCCAAGGAACAGATTTACAGTAAAACCATTTACTGCTTATAGTGTTATAAAGTTGCCCATTTAGGACTAGATCCACAAAACGTTGTTAAAACAGGAACAAATGTTATGTTTACTGTACTAGCATTATATGCTCAAAGCTAATTATATGCAAAAACATGAACATAATGTCACATTATTGGCGTTACACTTATCCAGACAAGAGAGAGGAGAGAGAAGTAATGCCAGGAAATAATACTATTTTGTTTAAATGTTGCTTAACTGATGCTTCTTCTCTTCCAAATTTTATAAAGAATTCAGAAATATCTTGGGTATTTTGAAATAGTATTTTAACAGAATTGTCAGATAAGTGGGAATTCAGCTGCTTTTCTACTACTGTTGACATTTCATTTTAAGTACCAATCAAGAATACGTTGTGAATCCATTTGTGTTAGGTAGTGTCAATAGCTCCAAAATATTTCTTATTTTAAAATGCATTGATGTGGCGCTGAATTACATTTTTAACCTCCTGCTTTCTCGTTTGACGATTATTTGCACACAGATTGCCAACATATCAATCAGATTATTGTTCACTCTTTGCATCCACAGCGCATGCTTTGTGCAAAGCCAATGACTTTGTAACTTGTTTTTAGAATCGTCATATCTGGACCTTGCCTAGATTTAAGACAAGAAGATAGAAGATCGATGCCAGCGCGGCTCCTATAGATGTCAGACTCACCAGGTAGGATTGTAAAATCAATTTATTAAACTACATAAAACAGATACTAACAAGACATGACTAGGAGACCAACTCCCACGCGTTTCGGGCAAGTTTGCCCTTTCTCAAGGAGTGTAACAAGCATGAAGGGAGGGTGTTATTTATACCTCCCTTCTACTAATTGACTAATGTGTTGCACCTAATTGGAAAATTATGCAAATTTCAACACATTGGACTCAAACTCGTTAGTCACATATATATATACAAATATAATAAAATAGTTTGATATGCAGACTATAGTATAATTATCATAGTACAATAGTCTGCAATGGTATAATAACTTAAATCATAATATGTATGAATTCTACATATGTAGTGTCCACAAATTACATAGAAAAATACATGTGGAAACATCATTGTTGATTATTAAGTAAGTATATAATGCTAACCAATCAAAACCACTTGATTAGGGCAAGGCATATATTATGTACATATATATATATATATATATATATATATATATATATATATATATATATATATATATATATATATATATATATATATATATATATATGTATATATATATAAATATCTCTCTATACAGGATATCACCTTACAAATGCTCCACATAAATGACAAATACAGATACAACAGTAGAAGTATAATGAATATATAATTCCATTAATATATTGTATAATGCTTATGATGTTGGAAAGAAAGAACACAGGGAAGGAAGGGAGCACAGGGGAGGGGGGGCAGGGGAGGTGGTGGTTGGAGTGGTAAGGGAGGGGTGTGTGGGAGGGGGGGGGGAGTGTGTGAGGGTTGTAAGGAAGAAACATGGAATACAGTAATACCCATTAGTAACCCTAGTGTAAGATCACAGAAAAACCTTCAGGTCCCATTCTGTATTGAGGCCTTTAGGTATTTATGTGTCGATGGTGAAGATCTAGAACGTTTCACGTTGGTAAAGAGCCCTGGATCGATCTCCACCTCGTTTGTGGGGTCTAATATGTTCAAGAATTACACATTTTACATTTCTGAGACTACCTGACTGGCATTCCATAAAGTGATTAGACATGGGACGTGTAATGTCCAAATTATTAATATGTCTAATATGTTCTAACATCCTTATTTTAAATAAGCGGGTTGTTAGACCCACATATCGTTTATTGCATCCGCAGGTGATCATGTATATTACATGATCCGTGTTACACGTCACAAATGAAAGGATTCTGTATTCTTTAGTTTGTTCAGTGTTAGTGAAACTTTTACATTTTTGGACATATTGACATATTTTACATTTCCCGCATTTAAAACACCCTATTAGATCTGGGAATAGCATGTTTTTGTTGTATTTGTTCTTGTCTGAGATCATACTTGGTGAAACTACTGCACCGACACACTTTATTAGAGCAAATACCCAGTTTGTACCTGGCAGATACCTGGAATGCGCCGCTCCTCACCTCTGACAAGCCCCGTTGCGTTTGCCTTCCCAGCCTTGGTTCATGCCTGGCTGACGGGCGGCTGATCTGTTAAATGATAATGATTAGGATTTAATAGGCTGCTATGCTTCGCGTGTCTACCAGATGGCATAAATTCATGAATTGTAATGCAGTATATATATATATACTGTGCAGTATTGCAGCCAGCGGGAATAAAATGCTTCAATCCCTGCCTGGAAAATACCTCAATGCACTCGGGCAGAAAACAGTCACAAACCTCAATACACCCGGGTATACCCGAATTCGTGGGACTAGCCGAGCTCGAATAAAGTGTGTCGCCAGTGTAGGCTGCCCAGTGTGTGTGCTTTTTGAAAGACAAATGTTGGGTCCATAGATACCATGTCCTTTAAGAGAACATCTGTATTGAGAATGGCCCAGTGTTTCCTAATTATTGATTTGATGTTCATAGCTTGACGGCTATATGAGTGATAAAGAATGGTGGTTCACATTGATTTATGTCATTCTGTTTAAATGTATTGTTCTGTTTTGTATGAGCAAAGCTGGAGAGATCAGTATTGATAAGATCATCCCTAGGTTTATTTCTGGCCTTAGTATATGCCCATTGCACTGATAGTGGGTCATAGCCTCTATCTAAAAATCTTTTAATGAGATCATAGGAACTATTGTCAAAGTGTTCCATCGTAGAACAGTTCCTACGTAAATGAAGGAACTGTCCATAGGGTAATCCTTTAAGTAGATTTGGGCTATGGCAACTAGATGCGTGCAAAAGTGTATTCCTAGAGTTGGGCTTCCGGTATATGTTGGTATATACTCGACTATCCATACCTACATACAGACACAAGTCCAAGAATTGTATGCGGTGATGGTGAAAGTGATATGTGAATGACAGATTATAAGTGTTGGTGTTGAGATAAGTGAAGAAGGCATACAGTTGTGAGACTGTGTCAGACCAAACTATAATGAGATAATCTATATAACGGTGATATGTGATAATGTGATGTCGATAGGGGTTCCTATCTCCAAACACATGGGTATTTTCCCACCACCCCATGAAGAGATTGGCATAGGAAGGCGCAAATGATGATCCCATGGCGGTCCCACATGTTTGGAGATAGAAACCCCCATCCAACATAAAATAATTGTGAGTGAGGAGGAATCTGATGGCATTCAGCAAAAAGGTGATCTGAGCTGGAGCAAGTGTGGCATCAGATTCCAAAAAGTGTCGTGCAGCAAGTAGACCATGTTCATGTGAAATAATAGTGTAAAGCGAAGACACATCTAACGTGACCCAAAGATGTGATGGTGACCAAGTAAAATCAGAAAAACTAGATAAAACGTGTGAGGTGTCTAAAAGGTAGGAAGGAAGTGAAGTGACTAGAGGTTGAAGAAAGTGATTAACGTATTGTGAAAAGTGCTCCCCCAGTGAACCAATACTAGAAACAATGGGTCTACCTGTGCGGTGGAGAAGGGACTTGTGAACTTTAGGGAGGTGATGGAATATGGGTAGAACCGGGTGAGTACTATGTAGATATTCATATTCTTGTACAGAGAGTACTTGAAGGATCCTGCCAAACTCTAATAGTTCATATAATTCTAATAGGAAACCCTGAGTTGGATCCATACTGTATGTAACTTGGTATAGGATTTGTCATCATGGAGTTGGCGTAAGGCCTCTTCTACATAGTAAGCATAGTCTAGGACCACCACTGCTCCCCCTTTATCGGCATTCTTAACCACAATAAGATTATTTTCTTTTAAAGATTGAATAGCTTGTCTTTGTGTGAAGTTCAGATTGTTTGAACTTTGAACAACATTTTTGGTTGTGGTAATACCTTGGGAGAGCAGTAGTAGATCCCGTTCCACGGCTGATTGAAACACATTGATTGCATGACCTGTGAAATACATGGGATGAAACTTAGATTTGTTTTTGAAACCTGACGATTGGCTACCCAGAAAGTTTTGTGAATCATATCCAGTCTCTGGTTGATCATTCAACAGCTCTAGCAAGTCCTGTATATGACAATTATCACGAAATGTGAACTGCTTCTTAATATCAAAAATTGGAATTGGACATGGTTCTTCATTATTTGATATTACGTTGTGGACATTGGGTCTCATGGATACTGTCTGTAGATCACCATGGTTAGGTATAGGTATTGAACTGTCTTTGTGCTTGAAAAAACTTTTGAGAGTTAACTTCCTAGTGAACCGGTGAAGATCCACTATAGTGGAGAATAAATCAAAATTTCTATCCGGTGCAAATGTAAGTCCCAAATTCAACACACTCAGTTCAGATTGTGACAGTGTGTATTTAGAGATATTTAGAATGTTTGTGTCTTCTAATTTCAGTGCCTCATCTTTTTTGCAGGGGCCACCCACCAGCTTATTCCTGGATCTTCTTCTCCGTCTGTGTCGTTTTTTGACTGCTGGCGTCCAGATGTATTCATGGCATATGTCTGTGTTCTCCGTGGTAGAAGAATTTCTTCATTGGAAGATGCTCCGGATTCAGTACCTGAGAAGGACACACTTGGAGGGATATGTTCAGAGTCTGAAATATCTGATTCTATATTTTTTCCTGTGTGTGCATCTGATTTTGAATTTTTCCTGAGTATTGATTTGGGTTTAGAAGTAATTTTCTTATTACTATTGTGATTCATATTCTGTGGATTTTTCTTAAAGGTTGTTTTGCTCGTATGTGGTTTCTGCCAAAGATAAATATGTTTTTTTCTGATAATCAATTTTGTCCCTTTCATATTTGGTTTGTTTGGCCAGCATTATACTTTTTTCTAGATTTGTAATTCTCTGTGATAGTAATTTGTCCATATCTTTGAACCGGTCTATATGGGTGAAAGCCTGCAATTGAGATTGTAGATCTATAACATGCTTGTGTGCAGTGATTTTCTTTTTGGATTTGTGTTGAATAATTAATTCAATTAATTTAAAGGAACACTGGTCCAAAATTAGGTTCCATTGTTTCTCAAATTCGTGTGTTTCAAATCCAAATGATGGAGCTTTTGTCATTCGGAGACCTCCAAAATTCTCCAGTGTAACAATGTCCCACCATAATTTTAAATCATGCGATATACATTTTTCTAAACGAAAAAATTGCACTTTAAGATCTTGTATATCCTCACATAGAATATTACAGTCCTGATCAAAAAAAGACTCAGCTTTTTTGGTGCTAGCTGCCAAATTAAAACAATTAAAGGCAAAATGAGAATTTAAATCTTGTGGAGACATTGTAGGTATATCCATACTGAATAATTTTCAAAGTATAATGTGATGTCAATTGAGTATTGAGTCCAGCAACAGTGTAGAAGAACAAGGAGTCAAAAAAGAAACACTTAAAAGTATCACATCGATGAAATAAAATCCAGGGTTAATATTACCTGCTGGAACACTGGTGAGTCTGTGAAGATAGATGATATAAGTATCCAGGTGTAAATCCAAGTCCAGGCGGTGTGGATATGCAGACCAAGAAGAACTGACTGGCGACTCCAGGATAAACACCTTATGGCTATTAGCCTGTATATGGTTGATAAGTAGGGCAAGGAAAAAAGTCTAATGGATGTATGGGGTTGCGGCTGTGTGCAGTCCCGTTCTCAATCTATGGCGAGCGGCTGCAGATGCGACAGCTAACGGATGGAGTGGATACTCACGATGGTCCGTCCCCTCTGCTCACGACTGCACTTTCCCCTCCAGGGGTGAAGGACGTACTTCACTTGCGCGGCCACGATTCGGATGTAGACAAGAAGATAGAAGATCAATGCCAGCAGACTCACCAGGTAGGATGGTAAAATCAATGTATTAAACTACATAAAGCAGATACTAACAAGACATGACTAGAAGACCTCCTCCCACGCGTTTCAGGCAAGTTTGCCCTTTCTCAAGGAGTGTAACAAGCATGAAGGGAGGGTGTTATTTATACCTCCCTTCTACTAATTGACTAATGTGTTGCACCTAATTGGAAAATTATGCAAATTTCAACACATTGGACTTAAACTCGTTAGTCACATATATATACAAATATAATGAAATAGTTTGATATGCAGACTATGGTATCATTATCATAGTACAATAGTCTGCAATGGTATAATACCTTAAATAATACTATGTATGAATTCTATATCTAGTGTCATGCACAGATGCACACACAGGAAAAAATATAGAATCAGATATTTCAGACTCTGAACATATCCCTCCAAGTGTGTCCTTCTCAGGTACTGAATCCGGAGCATCTTCCAATGAAGAAATTCTTCTACCAGGGAGAACACAGACATATGCCATGAATACATCTGGACGCCAGCAGTCAAAAAACGACACCGACGGAGAAGAAGATCCAGGAATAAGCTGGTGGGTGGCCCCTGCAAAAAAGATGAGGCATTGAAATTAGAAGATTAGAAGACACAAACATTCTAAATATCTCTAAATACACACTGTCAATCTGAACTGAGTGTGTTGAATTTGGGACTTACATTTGCACCGGATAGAAATTTTGATTTATTCTCCACTATAGTGGATCTTCACCGGTTCACTAGGAAGATAACTCTCAAAAGATTTTTCAAGCACAAAGACAGTTCAATACCCATACCTAACCATGGTGATCTACAGACTGTATCCATGAGACCCAATGTCCACAACGTAATATCAAATAATGAAGAACCATGTCCAATTCCAATTCCTGGAATTATATGAACTATTAGAGTTTGGCAGGATCCTTCAAGTACTCTCTGTACAAGAAAATGAATATCTACATAGTACTCATCCGGTTCTACCCATATTCCATCACCTCCCTAAAGTTCACAAGTCCCTTCTCCACCCCCACCCCCCAGGTAGACAAATTATTTCTAGTATTGGTTCACTGGGGGAGCACTTATCACAATACGTTAATCACTTTCTTCAACCTCTAGTCACTTCACTTCCTTCCTACCTTTTAGACACCTCACACATTTTATCTAGTTTTTCTTTTTTTGTATGTCTTTATTTATATAGCGCCATAAATGTACATAGCGCTTCACAGTAGTGATACATATAATATAAATAACAAATAATATAAATAACATATCATGGGAATAAGTGCTTCAGACATAAAAGTAACATTAAGGAAGAGGAGTCCCTGCTCCGAGGAGCTTACAATCTAATTGGTATGTAGGGAGAACGTACAGAGAGTAGGAGGGAATTCTAGTAAGTGCATCCGCAGGGGGCCAAGCTTTATGTATCATGTGTCCATGATTATCCCTCCTTTTCCTTCCCTTCCTTCCTTCCCTGTGTTCTCCCTTTCCAACATCATAAGCACCCAAATCGTAACAAAATTAAGTAAATAGTTATCTTACATGGGTGTTATTCCCAAAATTCAACATTTGTATAGTATTGTGCAGCCCTTTATGAAGTTCAGAATTACATTCTTTGGATTCAAATGCTTCTTGTTTGATCGTATATGAAAACAAACCACTTTTCGGGAACCTTTCCTTGCTAAGGCTTGCAGTCCCTCGTACTGTACAGTCATCGCAGGAGCTCCATCTGAACAAAGCCCAACACAGTTATTACAAGAAAGCGTGTGTTCCTTGAGATAATAATCAACCATAATAAAAAGCTGGATACAATGGTCGATAATTATTGTTTGACAAAATAGCATGTTTTCAGAAAACTGACTTTCCCATAAATAGTGAACATAAACAATTACATTGGCAATCATTTACTGAATTAGCAGCTTCACCCAACTGCAATGCAAATATTGTGACTGTTAATATATGTAAACGTTGACCTCGATATTCTGCTACAGGTGCCATTGTTTGACACTGAGATGCTTTGTAGCTGTTCTACTGAATCTTCACCAATCACAGTCCGGACAATGTCCACTGCTCTGATGTCATGTGGCTTTTTTTTTTTGCACAATTATTTATGCAACTTTATAGGATGGAAGCAGTGCTTTTTTGGCAAAGAAGTTAAGTTCACAATCAAATGTTTTTTCTTTTAGAAGCTCAGACAATTTTCACTCAAAATATCTTGAGACTTGTTCAATCAATTGACATGTTTTGTTTCCAAATGTATTTTCATTTCATTTTGTTTTTGGTATCATACTTTCTGCAGCAAACAATATCAGACAGATGACACATTGGGGTTTGTCTTTGCCATCAACCAGTGTGCTATTGAAAACCCATTTGAAACACATTTTCTCATTTTCTCACTGGCTTGTTGGTTCATTCATGGATGAGTTTTCTCCTTCTTGCTCTGCTTGCTTTCTTTTGATTCCTCCTCTTGCATGTATTAAAAATGTATCCATTGTTGACACAACTGCTATATGAAAGAGAAAAAGACAAGAAAAAAAACAGTAAGAGGTATTTCTTCTTTTAAAGCTCGTTGCATAAAAGTGGAGAGAAATTTCTATCACTAATACATCAATTTCCCTTTTATTTTATTTTTTAACTTTAACTCCCATAGAAAGCAATAGATTTTGTATTCTTTATACATACAGTATGGTGCAATTTTTTCTGTAGTTTTGCAGTCGGAAGACTATGATGAGGATGTTGCCGACTTATTGTCTTGAGGGTGCGGGTGGGGGGGTTCATGGTTCCCGATCAGATCCCCCCATAGCAATAATTTTCTGTCACCGGGGCCATCAAAGTCACGGTCCCGTGGCTTGGCGCTGTGCGGTAAGGTTTGCTACATCTGTACATTTCCCTTTTCTCAACTACAACATCAGGGCACCTGATTCAAATTTATGGAAAGGGTTGTACTAGGTTTG
>NC_134486.1:176673584-176721084 GCF_040206685.1 Ascaphus truei | reverse complement strand
GGCTTCTGCGAATTTGCTCTTCTATTACTTCCTCTGGAGAGTAACAATTCTCATTTGGCAAGTCAAACTCTGCCCTTGAAGGGCTCAACATGTCTACACAGTCTTTTTGGGGCACAAAGCATGGGCTCTGTGGGTCTAATGGCTGGCTCACTGGAGTCAGCGTATCTGTTGTTGGACCAAGGGGCTCCTTACCCGTAGCTCCTTCGGGAGATGCCCCCGCGGTCGGAAGGCCCCTTTGAGAGGTTCCTTCCATAGGATTCTCAGAGGTGGCATTTATTACAGTCTCTGGGCCATCCTCTGTACTATCAGTTTCTCCATCGAGTGAAACCGTGGGCACTTCCAATTCGTTATCCCGTACTTGAGGTATAGGAAGGAGATGGTTTCTATGCCATACCTTTACCCGGCCTTCGGAGTCCTTGATGCGGTATACCGGGAGGCCAGGCATCTGTGATTCCACTTCATACACCCCATCCTTCCACCAATCGGCCAGTTTGTGCTTTCCAGGAATGCCCAAGTTACGGAGGAGAACTGTATCCCCGGGGCGGATTTCTTTATGTCGCACCTTGTGATCATAGTGCCTTTTATTACTCGCATTTAATTGCGCCGCTGCCTTCTCAGACAAATTGTAAGCCTGCTGCAAACTATCTTGTAACCTTTGCACATATCGAAAATGCGTCCTATTGGGTACCCCATCGGTAGATATCCATAGTCACACATCCAAGGGCAGCCTAGCCTCTTGTCCAAACATTAAGAAGTACGGGGTATAACCTGTAGACTCATGTCGAGTACAGTTGTAGGCATGCACCAACGTCTCTACGTGCTTGCTCCACTCAGTCTTCTGAGAGCCTTTCAAAGTGCCCAACATGTCGAGTAGCGTGCGATTGAAACATTCGGGCATAGCATCCCCTTCCGGATGATACGGGGTAGTCCGTGACTTGGTCCCTTCCCTGATCAGAATGCAATCTATTCGGTAACCCATAATGAATAAAGTATTTCTCCCACAGCACTTTAGCCACTGTCACCGCCCGTTGGTCCTTGGTAGGAAAAGCTTGAGCGTTTCTTGTATAGTGGTCTGTAATCACCAGGACATTCCCGATACCTTGTGTGTCAGGCTCAATACACAAGAAATCCATGCACACCAAATCCATGGGTCCGAAGCATTTCAAATGGGCCATGGGGACTGCCCGGGTGGGGAGTGTCTTCCTCTGTATACAACGAGTGCACTGCCGGCAATGTATCTAAACCGATTCTCTCATTTTCGGCCAATAGAATCGATCACGAAGTAACCCAAACGTATTGTCAACGCCAAGATGACCATGATCATCATGCAGTGCCTGAAGTACCATGTCTCTAAGGATCTGGGGCAGGGATAACTCGCCGGTCGGGATGATTGTGGTACGGTACGACCCTGTACAATAGGCAGTTGACCAGTTCTAATTTATCGAACTCCTTCATTAATAAATTCACTAGGTCTAGGGGAGCTTGCTTAAGTATGGAAGGGTTCTCCTGTTGCAAGGCTTGGCGTGCTAGTTCAACCACTGGATCTTGAATTTGATACTGTACGAATTCTTTCCATGAAATAATCTTATTCTCTGTGATATTCATTCCTTCGGGATGTTGGTACGTTCTAGGAACTGCTTTGGACTGACACCCTAGCGAGTCTGCTATCCTTAATTCTGAGAACGCTACCCGATCGCTGACCACTGCAGCAAGAGAACACAGGGCACGTATGCCCGGCCCCGGAATTTCCTCCCACTCTTCTTCATCGGCAGTAGGGTGAAGTCCAGGTCTCCGAGACAGTGCATCTGCCCCTATGTTGGTGGGTCCAGGTTTGTACTTGAGGTTGAACCGATAGTTTGCCAGGGCCGCTAGCCAACGATGACCGGTCGCATCTAGTTTTGCAGACGTATTGATGTAAGTCATAGGATTGTTGTCAGTCCTGACTTCGAACTGGACACCATACAGATAGTCATGTAACTTATCCACTACAGCCCACTTGAGGGCTAGAAACTCCAACTTGTGGACCGGGTAATTCTGTTCGCTTACGGTCAAGCTTCGACTAGCATACGCCACGGGTCTGAATCCGGTGTCATGTTTCTGATGCAACACTGCCCCTAAGCTGCTGAAACTGGCATCCACATGCAGGACGTATTCCCGGTCTGGATCGGCATAGGCCAGCACTGGGGCTTGCGTTAGATTGGTCTTTAATCCCAAGAATGCCTGTTCACAAGCAGGGGTCCATTTATCCCCAAAGGGTGTTTGTGCAGAGGTAGCTTTCCTTCCGGTGTCTCCAGGGTAAATCTTTAAGAGGTTATTCAGGACCTTAGCGTTACTGGAGTAACCTTCCACAAACCGGCGGTAGTACCCGCAAAACCCCAGGAAGGACCGTAGTTCCTGGACGTTGTTGGGTCTTGGCCAATTCACCACCGCCTCTATCTTTCCCGGATCGGTTGATATCCCTTCTGCCGATACGATATGGCCCACATATGACACGGATGTGTGGCAGAACTTACATTTGTCCATGGACAGTTTAAGTCCTTCATGGCGTAGTCGATCCAACACCTTCAACAGCCGCTCCTCATGCTCCTCCAGTGTCTTCCCAAACACTATGATGTCGTCCAGGTACACCAGGCATTCTCGCGGGTTCATGTCCCCCAGTGTCTTCTCCATCAGCCGCTGTAAGGTGGCCGGTGCTCCACATATCCCTTGAGGCATACGCGTGAACTGGTAGAAACATTACGGGCAGATGAAAGCCGTTTTTTCTTGATCCTCCAAGTCCATGGGTACCTGGTAGTACCCTGGCCTCAAATCCAGTACGCTGAACCACTTACTCCCGGACAAGGTATTCAGGAGGTCCTCGATTCGCGGAAGGGTGTACTGATCAGGTACAGTGCGATTTTTCAATGTCCTGTAGTCCACGCATAGACGTACGGTCCCATTCTTCTTGCGTACTACTACGATAGGCGAGGCATAGGGGCTTTGGGATACTTGAACGATATCGGACTCCTCCATTTCGGCTAGTAGCCTCCTCACCTCTTCCACATCTCGAGATGCTATGCGTCGGGACCGTTCGCGGAACGGCGTTGTGTAATTCAGTCGAATGGTATGGCGGGCACTGCGAGTGCACCCCACGTCCATATCACTTATGGAAAACACCCCCCGCCGAGTTTCCAACTTGGTCTGCAGTCTCTCCTTCCATTCCTCTGTCAACGGCGAGTCTCCAAAATCAAACGCCAACTGTGGAGTTACGGCCTGAACGGTGGCGACCGGGCAGCTACCTTCGGCCCTCTTCTCAGGGGTCACCGGAAAGATTCGACCCAGCGGCTGCCGGTGATCAATGCACATGAGGTAAGGGGAAAGGTTTCTCACATATACCCGAGTTCGGGACGGGATTTTTCCAGTCCACTTCTTTACTGAGGCCAACACCTTGTAGCCGAGTCGCTGGTCTTCAAGTACCGTGCTCTCCAATGAGAATAGTCGATCCTCCGGATGTCTGGCGGGATATTGGCACGTTGCAACCATCATTCTTCCTTCCCGGGAGAAATCTCGGTCAACCCGCACTCCTGATTATACAACATCCCATGTTCTTCTTAAGTTGCAATCCTACCGCAGGCCTCTTGTAACGCGGGGCATGCAGCTAGAGCCAACAACGGTAGTTCACCTGCTTCCTGCAAGTACATGCGGATCACAGCTTGTACAATGTCCGTATTGGTTCCCATGATTATAGGGGCGCTGGGATGATCCCGGGGTTCCGGGCACACTAACGCTTCCACCTCCATGGGGTGATGCTTGCCGGTGTTCAACTTGGGAATATCCAGGTGTACTTTCACCACTCCATCGATAGGGTAGTCTTCATGGCTTAGCCCTCTCAACCTCAGGGAGTCGGCAGATAGTAGCGGCAACCGATGCAGATGTTGGTCGTAGAAGGGTCGATACACTATGGTCACCTGGGATCCAGTGTCCATGAGCACGGAGGCATAGATACCTTCAATAACCACCTTGACGATGGCTGCTGGTCCAAATCGGCTGTTCATCGGAGATTGGCCCGCCGCTTCACTGGCTTGAGGAGTACACAACATAGACTTGGCTGGTCGTGACGCCGTTCTTCGGGGTGAGGGACAGTGCTCTCACAAGTGCCCCATCTTTCCACAGGCATAACACTGAAGGTGGCTGTGGGAGGGGCTATCTCGGAAGTTCGGGGAGGTTCGTCCCGAAGCAGTGCGTGCCCGGGCAGCCGTAAGTTCCTCAAAGTCCTCTTTCTCCGGGTTCACATCCCCAGCCGCTTCAACTTTAGCCTATGACTTTTTAGCTTCTTTGGCAACCACTCCCGTCTTCTTTCCCGGGGTCAAATCACGTCCCAACAGCACGGTCTCATGTGCCTGCACTCGGTCCATCAGGTCATCGAATATCAGGGCTTGTCCCGGCACCAGACAACCACTGACTCGTACGGACAACGGATGCAGCGGAAGAAGTCCCCTCAGCAGTTGCGTGGTTCGCAGTCCATCGGCATCCACCTTCTGCACTACCTGCCTCCTCACCAGGGTCCACAGATCCAAGTGCAGACGCCTAAGAAAATCAGATACCATCTCTCCCTCCTTCTGAGTCAAAGCGTGAAACTTGGCCATCAGGGCAAACGCATCCACTGGAATCCCATAGGCTTTGGTGAGGGCGTGAATGATGCCGGCTGTATCGGCATCAGGGTGGTCGTCCCGGTAACAGTGCACCATGTGGGAAGCTGGGGGTCGCAGGCATTCGATTATGCGCTGCCTCCATACGGCATCAGTGCAGGACCATTCATGGAGTACCTGTTCAGCATGATCCAACCATTCATCAAAGCCGACTACTCCCAGAGGGGTTGGTTTGTCGCCAGAAAATGCCTTTAGCTTCCGGTATTGATGAGACTGTGTGGATTGATGTATGGCTTCTGCTAGCACAGGAAGGGACACATTATCAGGCATGCTATTCCCGGCAGGGGCATAGACATCAAGTCTAGACATACTGCTTCTACTTAGCGACGGCCGAATGGTGGAGGGGGTGAAAGAAGCGCCTTACCCATTGCAGCGGGCCAGTGAGGGTTCATACTGCTCTCAGGGGTACGGAAGGGATTGGTCGTTGCTGTGCTTGATGGGCCAGGGTACTCCTTCTGTGACGTGGATAGAGCCAGGGGTTCGGCTACGCCCACCTGTACTAGCGAGCAATGAATGCCTGGAGCATTGGGCAGGATTAATATGGAGCGAATGGCTTCGGGGCATATGTCCCGGTCTGTAGCGAATAATATTTTACGCCAGTTATGCTCCCCATCATAATAATGGTCTACCACTCGGGCAGTGTCCAGGAACGGAAGTTTCCTTACTTGATCAGTCACCGTGCCCAGGGAGGTAGCGGCAGGGACGTGTCCAATGGCAATGGCACAGGCAAAGGGAATCTGGTACCGCTGGGCCCACTTACGCACCTCGGGCTGTGAGGGCACAAACATGGAGGAGAAAAAAACAACAGAGCACAGTTGGGAAAAAAAATATAGGGCACCCCAGGTCTGAGATCTCAGCAGCGCCTCCAAATGTAGCCCTCTTTCCTACGCTCTAGAGTGACTACGGGTACTGCACACACCTATGGGCTCCAGGAGATGAGCCTCCGCTAACTGGTAGCCTGGGGTACTAAGTATCTTATTGGCAGCGCCTCCACTTACCCAGGATCCCCATTGCATAAGATTCCCCTGGTAAGAACAATAGCAACACACATATGCTTGGAACTGTTTACTGGAACGCAAGAGTAAACCCTTATTACTTAATCGTAGCGAGAACACATATCATACATTCATATCTTATACTATTCTTATAAGGCTAGTGGCTCGGCCACTCTCGTAAGGAGTAATGTCTCTGTCCCATCACCGCGTGCCCCCACACCGTGTCCATGTACTGTAATATGTATTTAGGCTCAGTCCTTTGGCTACTCCACTTAGTGTCCCCAAAAAGTGTTCCCTAAGGTGGGATCAGCACCTGTTGACCGGTGTTGGTGCACTTTTAGTAAATACCTTCCGGTCACTGTGGTGACCGCTAATAGCTTCAAAAAGGATTCGCCGATCCAGCGCAGTCTTTCCGATGTCACGATGCTCAACCGCCTGGTCCCAGGCGACTAGCAGCAATCGCAGCTCTGCACACTTTGTCCCTATCTGGTATACAGTAAGGGATGATGTTGCTATCACTACAGGGTGTCCCTGCAGCACCACAACCTATGGTGACTCAGGGAATCTCTTAGGGCCTACAGGGAAGATCTAACCTATGCAGGTGGGTCACGGATCCCCTGCACCCACACCACTTCTTCCCTTGCTCCTCCGGTGCCCTCTGGCTAGCGTGGTCTCTCCCCCACGCTTCCCTTTCCTGCCTCCCGCGAATCCGGCCATCCCATTTGCTCCCTGGCGTCAGGTGACTCCGCTAAGGCTCCTGGGTGTTGTAGTTACTGGCTGAGCCTCTCTCTTATTGGCCAGCCGTTCGCGTGCTTGCACTGCGCATGCGCGACCTCTCTCTGCTCTGACAGTGCCCCTTACTATTGCGCAACAACATGGCGGCGCCCTATACTGTCGGGCTGCCGCGGAACCTTACAACACTCGCTCTGGAGACGTGCTGCAGCAAAGCGAAGGCAAACTAACACATCCCTACATGTGCAGATGACAGTGGCATCTGCACTATGCTAGATACCCCCTATTATGCCCCAGCTAGGCCCCCGACTCCCACATAATTTGTGGCTGCGATAGGGACTTGCACCTCAGATAGGGACCCTGCCCTGCTTAGCAATATTAGTCTTACAGACACAGGGAGATTGTTACGCCGATGCTCGCCACAAACCGGGACCGGACCGCGGGGCTGAGGTGGGGTTACATTATCACCGACCTTAGTCCGCGCAGACTGATCCGGAGTGCGCAGTTCATAGTCGTACATCGCAGGGTCAGGATTGGAGAAGGCAGCATCGTCGTTATTGAAGCCAAAGTCGGGGTAGGAGAAGACAGGACAATCGATGGCCAAAGCAGGGTCAGGATAGAAGACATCCGGGTGGTCGTAGTCGTAGCAAGGAATCGGCAACAAGCAGACAGAAGTTCCCCGCTTCAGCTTAGGAGCGTGAGCGCGGGAGTGGCTTCTGCGTGAGGAGCGGCCTCGGCCCATGACGCCGATCTCAGCAGAAGGAGACAGCAGGCTGGCCGAAGTTCACCGCAGGGCAGCGTCGGGGAGAACCAACGCTTCAGCGCAGAAGTCCAAGGCAGGCCACTGCAAGGGGATAGCAGCAGGCCGCAGGCAAGGAAGGGTAGCCACTGCTAGGAGGGAATGCAGCAGGTACCGGTGCTGGCAACACGCTACAGCACAGGAGAAAGAACAGGCCTCTGGATACTCAGGAACTTGGAAGGTAAGAACGCTAGGAGAGAGGCCTGGGGCAGTTTGTGGCAGAGACAGTAACGTCCTGGTAGGAAATTATGCTCGGCACTGTTTCAGTGCCAACGCCCAGGATATAAAGGGCGGAGATCCAATCACAGGAGGAGGGTGTGTGAGTATTCCTCCAATGATGTAGCACAGGGCAGAAGCTGCAATGAGAAGCAACACATGTGCCATAGATTGCCAGAGGAAACTTTTGCAACTGCAGAAGTCTGCAAAAGTTATAATCAAAGCCAGGAGTGGATTCCTTACAGAGATGCCGCACGGTGGCTGCGGCCTGTGGTTCAGGACACAGATCGCCCTACATTAATAAAGACATTGTTTACAGTGGTACAATCCATGAGAGAGCCACCGAACAAAGAGACGGAGGCTTCGCAGTATCAGCATCGGATCCGTGGATCCCAGCATCGTGGCATCAGCGCACCCGGGTGTGGCATCACCCGGCAGGTACCCAATGCATCAGTGCACCAACTCAAACACTATAGTGGGGCAGCGCTGTCACTCACACCTTGGGTGGGGGAGCATAGCATTGGAGGGTATGCGGGTCCTGTAGCGGGGTTATTCTACATCACAGAATCCTGTACAGGTGGAAGCGCTACCGACCGAACATCAACTCAGGTATACCCCAGGTTCCCCGTAGCAGAGACTCAGATCTCATGTGCATCACATGTATTGCACCATATACACACCATAGCCACACATCTCTCAGGGGGTGGGGAAAGTGCGAAAAATATTTCTGTTTCATAATGTTTAATAGCCCATAGTGCGTGAGGGATATGGCTTGTGGGAATAAATGTAAAGAGTCTCATTCTACCCCTCATAACCAAAGGACTTAGATGGAATAAAAGTGTAAGGTATATTTTATTAAGCAGGTATGTTTAAATGCTTATATTATGCTTTTACACAGTATACTATATGAGCTGGGGACTTCCAGGTCCATGGATCAGAGAGACCATTGGCTACCAAGCTTGGTGCCATCGTCTGCTCGGGGTCGGGACATGAAAGCCTCAGAGGTTCCCACGATGTGAAAGCCATTTGGGCACCGGAGTTATGCTCAAGTGCCCACGTCCTGGGATGAATGGCGATCCCAGACCACCATTTGCCCCAAGTCAGACTGCGCTCCTCCCCCAGAAGAAAAGAAACTGTACTTCTTGGGACTTGGAACAGTCCTATTTGAGGAAGTTCAGCTGCTCATCACAATATGTATTTTTAATAGTTATTCATCACTGGCTGGTGAAGGGTATTTCCTAATTGTTTATAAGTGATTCACATTTGTGATGTATTATCCATTCCTTTTAACACTGTTTTCACATTCACTCCTAAGAAGCGCCCTGTTCATTTTCCTTTCCCCCCTTTCCCTGTACTTTTCAGACTGTGAGGACCCTAACTCAGTGGGTGGCTTCTGACTGACAAGTGGCAGAGGTGCCAAGTTGGCGCATTCCCTTGTCAGAATCCGATCCATGCTTTCCCGGCTTAGATAGACTGGCAACGCTCTGATTGGCTGGTAAGGATTTCTACCATGCTCGGATTGGCTGGAGTATTTCATGAATGAAGTTGAAACACTATAAGAAACCCAGCAGCCAATCCGGTGTTGAGATTCACATCGGAGGGAGTCTGAGTCACCACCCCACACACCTAAGCACCTACGGAGGACTTTCTCTGCACCTGGCATCCGTTCCTGTTTGGTTGCACACGCTCGTTGTATCTGGCCCTGCTGTAAGTAGGGTTTTGGGTTTTAACCCCTTGATGACCCACTGCAGCAGGCTCCTTTGTTTGAATAAATAGTTTTATTTTTCAGCTTCTGTGTTATATTTCATGTTGTTTGTACTTTGTTTTAATTGTTTCATGTAGTCTCTGTTTAACCATATACACTATGATAATTTCTTCTGTTTCTGTCCACATGTCACAGACCCATTGATTGGAGATTTCACATTCCTTTGGACCTACTGGACTTTTTTCCCCCCTCTTTTGGACTCATTGGACATTATCAATCCCTGTGGGCGCTGGTTTGTATTTGTACTTTCAATAGAATACATGACAATTTGTTTTACTATTTGGTTTTGTTCAGTGATATGATCCCAGCATAAAGTGAAAATGCCTGGTCTCCCGTGACAGTAACTTACCTACAATCTCTCTCAAGGGGATTATGGGCCTCATGCAGTAAGCGTTGATAAGGATTTTTTCGGCATTTTATAGCCAAAATTGGGTTTGAGATTCAGTAAGCGCCGATAAGTGCTTGATTTCGGCAGGTTTCGTAGCCGATAATTTTGTTATGGCCAGTTGGCTGCCGATAAGCCTGTTTTCGCCACTGATCGCCACTTTTTTAAATCGGCTGGATTCAAGTACCAAAATCAGCTTATCGGGGCTGATCGGCACTACGAAATTGAGATGTTATGGGCAATTTCTCCCGCCAACTAAAGTTGGCAGGTTGGAGGGGAGAACGATCGCTAAGGCTGGCGGAACGGCACTTAGAAAAAAAAAATCTTCTGTACATCAATGGAGTCAATGGAGCGGGGACGTATAACAGTATAGTACTGTTTACGTTTCATTGCTCACAATACAAACGTCATTTGCATTACAGTGTGGGGGGCATTCCCTGCATTGTGTCACAGCTGACGTGTATTATTTGCATAACATTGTACTTTTACATGTTTTCATCATTTGCGTGTCACATTACTCATCATGTGATGATGTGTCAAGGGAAAATCCTATACTCAACTCTTAAAGGAGAACCTCACTCCTATCAAACATTTTACTGAACTGAGCGACAATTATTTACATGATGTTACACATGTCACACATGTCACACATACACCGTATATTCATGTTCCTTTACATTACACAATGCTTGTAATGTGTGACACATCTTTAAACTTTCATGTACATCTTTCTTCTCATGTTTACATCTAGTTTGTGTCCTCCCTATTTTCATGACGTCACTTATTGGACACTCAATCACATTGCATGTTTACATTGTAACCGTTGCATTACAAGCACTTCAACCTAACTTCTACACACATGTACAGTAATTAATCATTGTGACACCTTGTAAACTCATTCTATAGCAACTATCCTCATTACAGAAATGCATGCATATGCACACGACAATTCATTGTTGTCAACATGTGACAATAACATGGCTAATTACACATGTTACAGCAAACTTTTCCCACGTCAATCTCAGCCTTTTTGTCTAATTACATGACTGACTGTTGCGTTCACAAGTGTTACATGCATTGCACATTAAACTATTTATTTTCAAGCAATGTTTGTACAAAGCTTCACGTGACATCATTGTCAAATATCATCATTCCTTGCAGAATACACACAACAAATACTTCTAAGATCAACTGCACACAGCTTGGCACAGAAGTACTTTATTATGTTAATGTAACACCTTGCATTTTAGTATGTCACCTGACATCATCACATACCTATTTAAAGGACGCCCATTACCTGCTCATTCACAGCTACTCATTTCAAAATGTTGCGATTGTTTAGGAGACGGAGGAACATTCTTTTCTATGACATGCTTGCTGATCAAGAGAATGATATAGGGCAAGGGAGGGACAGACCGAGGGACAGTGACAGGGACAGGCACGCGGATACGACAGGGACAGGGAGAGGGACAGGCCGAGGGACAGGAGATCAGAGGAGAAGACAGAGGAGACAAGTTGTGCCTCGTCCGCGTGTGTACAGGGAGAGAACCCTGTTAGATGGGATAAGTGAGGAGGAGATAGTAAGTCGCTATCGTTTGAGTTCAGCAGCAATCTTATCTCTTTATGAGGAGATAAGGGGAGATTTAGATTTTTTGACAGCCAGAGGTCGTGCAGTCCCTGGGCTTGTTAAAATGCTGTGCTCATTACATTATCTTGCTTCCGCGTCATTCCAGACAACTGTGGGCATAGTGGGCGGGGTCTCGCAATCTACATTCTCGCGGGCCTTTACCCAGTTTCTCTATGCACTCAATAGACGCGCTAGGAATTATATTCATTTTCCTACAGAGGTGACAGAGTGGCTGGAAGTCAGGAATGCCTTTTATAATATAGCAGGGATACCATGTGTGCTGGGTGCAATCGATTGCACACATGTTGCTTTGATTGCACCTAGTCAGAGTGAGCATGTTTACCGCAATCGTAAGCACTACCATTCACTCAATGTACAGGTGGTATGTGATGCCACGATGAGGATAATGCATGTGGTACCCAAATTCCCTGGTTCCAGTCACGATTCCTCTATCCTGAGGAACTCTTCAGTCTTCCATGCGTTCGAAGAGGGACATTTTGAACATGGTTGGCTGCTGGGTGAGTACAGATTTGGATGTTGTAACACAAAACACATTTTTCTTTAGGAATGTTTTCATTGTAGAATCTTATCACTAATGTAAGCTTATGTGTGCTCCATTGATTATAGGTGACTCAGGATACGGAATTAGGCCGTGGCTCTTGACTCCGGTGCTAAACCCTCAAACTGAAGCAGAGGAGAGGTACAATGCAGCCCATATATCTACAAGATCTGTTATAGAGAGGACATTTGGCCTACTCAAGACCAGATTTAGGTGTCTCGACAGAACTGGTGGGGCTCTTCTATACAAGCCTCAAAAAGTGTCTGATATTATCCTTGCCTGTTGCATTTTGCACAATGTTGCACTCAGGCACAATGTACAATCAGACCTAGCTGAGCCTTTGGTAGACGAGCATCCCACCCATGTAGCTGCTGAAAATGAACAAACAGCCAGTGGTGGCCAGACACGCCAGAATCTCATCAATTCCTTTTTTTCTTGTAAGTAAAAACATATATGTTCCTAGTACTACTTTTATAGTTTAATTATGTTATATTAACAATAATGTTTCTTTATATAACCTTCTGTTAGGACACAGATGAATATGGGTTGCACACCTTTCTTTTCTCTGCTGTGTGCACAAAGGGATGTGGCACCGGTATGTTATTGTTGCACAGGTTATATAATCCCTCTTCAATTGTACATTAGTTGTGTGTATGTGAATACAACTGGGGTAACAAAGCAGTAATATTTTAGCATTGTGTTGTTCCTTATGCAAACACAATACACATAGTATGGCCATAGTCATTCATTCTTCTAGTATGCTTACCTACAATGTTATTGGTGCAGTGTAACATGTACATCCATATGATGTGTACACCAGGCTGCTTTACATTTTGAATGTCATTAAATATACATGGTGTTGCACATTTAACACCAAATACACACTTTGCTGTGTTGCTTACGGTACTGAAGATGGCATGTCAATGTTTGCAATTTATATATTGTTCCATTGCATTATAGGTATATCTCCAGTATGACTGATCATGGTATGTATATTTGCTGACATCTGTCATAAGATGTGCCTACCTCAATCTTCCTATAATTATTTGAAGTAAAAACCCAACATATTGGTTTAAAGAAAAATGTAACATACATGTACTTTCTGTATCATGTACATGCATTTAGCTACTATTGAGGTTTCATGTGCGTTGTATTAGAAAATGATTACTCCCATTTCATCACATTTTATGTATGTTCCCTTATAAATTCCATTAATGTACTGCACCGACACACTTTATTCGAGCAAATACCCAGTATGTACCTGGCAGATACCTGGAATGCGCCGCTCCTCACCTCTGACAAGCCCCGTTGCGTTTGCCTTCCCAGCCTGGGTTCATGCCTGGCTGACGGGCGGCTGATCTGTTAAATGATAATGATTAGGATTTAATAGGCTGCAATGCTTCGCGTGTCTACCAGATGGCATAAATTCATGAATTGTAATGCAGTATATATATACTGTGCAGTATTGCAGCCAGCGGGAATAAAATGCTTCAATCCCTGCCTGGAAAATACCTCAATGCACTCAGGCAGAAAACAGTCACAAACCTCAATACACCCGGGTATACCCGAATTCGTGGGACTAGCCGAGTTCGAATAAAGTGTGTCGCTAGTGTAATATAGAGGTGTTTGGAGAAAAGGGGATAACTGTACTTATTTGTTTACTTACGGGAGCTCATTCATCACGGATGCAATTGACTGATCATAACACTCCATGCATGAATGCCTGTAATCACAACAATGCGTAGTACATCTTATATTTAGCAATGTAGGTGTTTATTAATGCTAGGAATTAATAGTCAACATTAATTAAAATTTGTGACATGTGTATGTATAAGTCACACGTGTGTGGATGTGACCTACATGTAACAAGTGTCAAACTGTTAACAGAAACCACAATTTTGTCGCAAATTTTACTGTAATTTTGCATTTCTAATTTCCCACTATGACAATGTTGGTAATATATTTGGAATGTCATTCACGTCACTTCATCATTATCATGAGGATAATTATCAAGTATTCTCAAAATATAAACGTCAATCACGTGCACATTAGCATAGGCACACTTTTTAAGACAACTGTTTGTGTCTGTATCAATTTGTGTCGGATCCATGTATAACATCGACAAATGATAACAGCAGGTTTATAATGGTAGCTTATATCATCATATTGACTGTACTATTTATTTTTAGAACGTTTAATAAACACAGTAAACTATAGTTAGTTAGGTAAATGAAATATACACAGAAACGTACTTCATTACATGATGTTGATGTAATATTCAGCACATCATGCATTGTAGGGGACCACAACATCTAGGCAATAACATTATTTGCTACAGTCCCAAACCATTTTATCAACATACCCATGTAACAAGAGATTTTTAACAAGAAATGGCTAGTTGGTTGTAAGTGTCCTTTACATTGGGAGAAGGAGTGGCTCAGTGAGTAAAGACACACACTGGCACTGAGAGTTTGAAGCACGGGAGTCTGGTTCAATTCCCGGTGTCGGCTCCTTGTGACCTTTTGACCTTGGGCAAGTCACTTTATCTCCCTGTGCCTCAGGCGGCAAAAAATAAATTGTAAGCTCCACGGGCCAGGGACCTCAGCCTGAAAAATGTGTCTGTAAAGCGCTGCGTACAACTAGCAGCGCTATACATGAACATGCTCATATTATTATTATTGTTACATAGTTTCGACAGTCATACGTTCCATTACACAATAGAATACACAAATGTGTTAGCAGAGTGGGAATGGTTGTTATATATAAAACACACCATGCCATAAAATGTTAGTAGTAATTAAAGAACACTCAAGAAAAATTCATGAGGCACTGTTTTGCAACATCATTATGTTAATTAAGTGCTTATGCAATATAGGCATAAGGGTATCACATTTTTAATTGTTTGTTAATAAGCGCTGCAAGCAATATAAAATGAGTTCCATATGTAGTATAGTAGTCGGTGGCTCCTCCTCACAATCATCTCATATAAAGGTAGACTCTTCTGAAATCATACATTGATCCGATTGTATCTTCCCCGACATCTCTGAAATACAGCAAACACATGATGGTCAAAGATGGCACCTTACTATATATGTATCCGTGACAACGCGTTACACAGCTCTATATGATTGTGTAGATACACACGTCAGTCACTTATATGTTAGAAGTACAAGTGTACATCATTATGTAATCTTTCATTAAATTAGTAGCAGGCATAACTATGTATATGAAGTGAACGTTGCCTGTATACTGAAAAATGTGCGCGCACATCCTAGTGTGCGCACGCACTTCACGCTTGGATCGACTAACTGTTAGCGCATGCGCAAAACAATGCGTACGTTGTGCGTTCAATACATGTTGAAAATACCATGAACCATAAAATATTTATTTCAAATACTATGAAGGCGAAACTACATTCGTTCTAAACGAGTACATCTGTATTCTTTTTAAACAGACGTGTGTGGACAGAAAGCACGGCCGATAACACAATGCGCAAATGCAATACGTGTGACGTCATGTTAAGGCAGCGTGAAGCACACGCAAACACTCCTCCCACTCAATTAACATTCGGCTAACGCCCAGTGTACGCCCACAAACACTGAGCCGCACGCATGACACAGTGCATGCACAGTGCATATAACTATAACAAAACAACACAGCCAATAGGCTTTGACGCGCGCACGTCGCTTGGGGGCGGGACTTACATCCGTAATCCTTTTTAAGGACGCCTTGGCACATGACAAGGGTCCCACGTCATACGTGGTGGACTCGGTTTTTTATTTTGTAGATGTTGCATGATAACAAATCAGGTATGTGTTAGAGTTATGGTAACATGTTGCTAATATGTTTAAAGGGATAGGAAAGTACGTATATTTATTCCGTCAGCAATGTGTACTACTCTTTCAGGTTCTACTATATTGTAATAGGAAACAATTTGTTTGTGATCGCTACATGTTATGCAGTTTGCAATGTTACGCTGTATCCACGCATTTAAAGTGAAAATGGTGGTTAGAAAAAAAAAAAAAAATAAACGCTGAGTCAACGCATAACGATTGTTATATTTACCATTCTTGTAGAATTAACACTTCGTCTGCCTGCAACTGGTCGCTCCAGAAAAGCAAGGCATTTGCATCCACGCTTGACCCAAACGCTGAATCCTGTATGACACACATCTCCTCCATGAAGCGCTCATAGGAATCGCCACAGCTTTCTTCAAACAATTGGTCCGGAGGTAGGTTCATTTCTTCGGGTACCCATTCCAATGCATTTTCAGCTGAAAGGCTTGGTACATAATCATAGTAGTTATGTTCTTGTACAATGTGGGTTTCAGGAATGGAGGGTGCAGATATTGCAGCAGGTATCGATTCACACGGAACAGTAGTAGCGGATCCATTGCTATTGGCATTAGGAATAAATATGCCATTTAGCACAATATGTGTGCCCTCTTCCACGGTGAAATGTTTTTCCTTAGCAATCTTCCAAAAACCATACCTGTCTTGTAGCTTATCCTGCACACGTTCAAAACAGTCATTAGTTGATAAAGTGAATCTTACTGAGGATTTAAAATTTCGCGCATGCCCAGGTTCTTGGTAATAAGGATACTTGGCTCTAATCAAATCATAGATTTGGCCCGTGTTGGCTTTGTGTCCCGACGCAGACAAAATCGCTTCTGCTATCATGAATTTGTATCCTCTGTGCGGATGCATATTTTTTAATAATTCATCAGCCATTGCAGATTAACAGAAAAGATGTCTGCAGTTCTCTGTTCTTTGCTCATAAGAATGAAACGGCTCAATTGCTAACTATTTGCTGTCTTTCCTTTTCAAGGTCATAAAAAGTTTCAACTTGTACTCCTTGTTTGAAGCACCAATTGGATGTGTAGAAATAATTGGTTTCACGTTTGTGGTTTGTGATAGCCATTTGTCTGACCAACATGTAGCAAATTTTATCTACTTTCTCACAACATTGGTAGACTTTTAATTAAGAAACATTGTGGGTTGAGGAAAAATAACATTGACCACTGTCTGAAAATAGTGCTTACACAGCCATATAATGAAATACACACACACCTGCAAAAGTAAATGTTTTTTTTCCTCAGAAATTTCTGTGTGTATTTGAAAGTCTGGTTAACTCCCTGTCTGCATCAGTTTAAGTACGTGTGTATATGTATATATATATCTCTCATAAATATATATATATATTTATATATATATATATATATATATATATATATATATATATATATATATATATAATGTGTATATGTATATTGTAGTATATGTATATGTATATTGTAGTATATATATATAGTGATATATATATATATATATATATATATATATTTATATATTTATAGTTATATATATATATATATATAGTTATATATATATATATATATATATATATATATATATATATATATATATATATATATATATATAGTTATATATATATATATATATATATATATATATATATATATATATAGTTATATATTACAATATGTCTGTAAAACCAAACTTTAAATGTCTGTGTGTGTATATTAAAACTTTTAAGGGCTTATATGTAAAGAGGGATTTTTATATTGGTGTGATTTATTTAAAGGTTAACATAATAGAGGCTTACACTTTTATGGCCTATTGCATTGACCTGTCTGGTAAATGTGATTTACCATCAAAAAAGGTTTCTTTTTAATTTAGAAGGGCTGTAGTGTTAAAACCAATAATATATATATATATATATATATATATATATATATATATATATATATATATATATATATATATATATATATATATATATATAATGCAGGAGTACACACAACATATTGATGCCAGTAAGTAGGCCTTGTATGAAACCTATTTAAATGGTGATAAACATGAGTGAATTAAGTAATAAACATTTGTTTTAGGCCAATACTGTTATAGGCTCACAGTTAGTATAGTTCACAAACATTAGGCCTGTATTATTAAAATACTGTGTTTTCACAAGGAAGCATGAAGTGTATGTTTTTTGTAAATACATCTATACCAGTTTAGATAGTACTATATATACATACATAGACACACACACACACACAGTGTGTGTGTGTGTGTGTGTGTGTGTGTGTGTGTGTGTGTGTGTGTGTGTGTGTGTGTGTGTGTGTGTGTGTGTGTGTGTGTGTGTGTGTGTGTGTGTGTGTGTGTGTGTGTGTACATATATCCATATATACTACATATATATTAGTATACATTCAGAGATGTTCTTGAAACAAGAACACATAAATGATTAAAGGACAACATTACAATGGCCAAGCAAGGCGAAGGTAAGTAATATTTAACACATAATCCTGCTGTACACGGACAAGAAAGATGTTTGCAGTTAAATAGATGTGTGTTTTTAATTGCATGTGAATAATATGCACATGCAATGATTACATCAAGTAACACACCCAAATAAAATGTTTTGCAGGTAAGTCAATGGCAGATTCTCTAAACATAGCAACTGGCTCCTGGTGGACCATTACTGAACAGACGATTAATACATCAATATTAATAACACTATTCATTAATTAGGACTGTTAACATTTCAAAAACTTCACGTGTACAAGAACATACTTGAAAGTTTGGAAACAACACAGTTTTCAGCATACATACAATATTAATTAGATAATCTGAAGTCAACAAAACAAGGCCAAAGACATATTTAGTGAATTATAACATTTTTTTTTCCTTTTGAGAGCGAGTAACAGGCCTGCTTGTTGTCTCTTGTATTTTCCTTTTTCGTTTTGCAACAACTTTAGCCACAACAGAGCCACTTTGAGTGGCCTCTGGCACTTCACGGGCAGGGCTTGTGGCCAGTGACTCACCTACAGGGCTTTTGGCCAGTGACTCACCTACAGGGCTTTTGGGCAGTGACTGTTCACCGACAGGGCTTTTGGCCAGTGACTCACCTACAGGGCTTGTGGGCAGTGACTGTTCACCGACAGGGCTTTTGGCCAGTGACTGTTCACGGACAGGGCTTGTGGCTAGTGACTCACCGACAGGGCTTGTGCCCACTGACACATGTGAGCAAGTTGGTAGACACTGCACAAGTGATGGTTGGTCTGTTTCATGTGTGTCTTTTTTTGTTTGTGTCCAAAAACTGGTCAGTAGTAACTGCTTGTGCTGTTTTGTTTTTGTCGCCTCCTTTGTAGGTGTCAGCTCCTGATTTTCTACAGATGGCAGCGGTGGGATGTCGTCAGGAACCTGCACAGCAATGTCTGCTACTTGACCGGTAACATTCGGACCTGGGGAATGAAGATCAGATGCATGTGGTGAAAAATTACCAGCATGTAAAGATCCTGCCTGTGAGGTGTTGAAGTTGAAATGTGGTACAGTAGTCATTCTCAAGTAATTTGCTTGGGTTTGCTGAACAACTAATTCTTCGAATGAGGTGTTGATTTTTTGCAACTGTTTAGGCACTTCAATGAAGACTCTGTGGAGATGTGCCAATTGTGATATCGTTTCTTCCTGCAGTGAAATCATCCTTTCCAGCACTGTCATCAGATCAGAATGGCGACGATTTTCTGCTTCCACAATTTTTCCCTCAGAAGCTACTATTGCATCGTATGTGTTAGTTGATGGACGATTTGGCGGTATAACTGTTTCAATTGGAACCTCTTCATGCTCACTTGATTGTATTTCTGTGTCTATGGCGGCATCATCATCATCATCATCTTCATCATCATGTTCTAAAAATAAATGTACACATTATTAAATGGCATGTTAATCTCTGCTGTTTTACTATGTAATTATACTGTGTCATAAGTAACACCTAACATGTTTCCATACGTTTCATAACCTCACATTAAAATCTACCTTGACTTACGAATAATGTTTGGACTCAGTATGAAATATGAATGAATGAACACTTGCTCTAAACTCAGAACTCCTACATGATAGTTAACATCACTAACACAATACATGTTGCCTTACACTTCATTTTCACTGACACTAAGTAATCCTATTTAAAGAACATGTGCAAAACAAATAATGAACATGACAACATAACATATAGAAGTGCACATATTATATGGCCACCAACTGATACACTCACCTTCTAGGTGTGTTGAGCTGCATGACCCAGTTGAAGACACTTGTTCCGTCTCAGGTGACACATGTCCTCCAGGGGCAACTATATATAACAATAACATTAGTTGTACATTTACATGTGTAAATATTGAACAAACAGTTATTGTATGTTCTGTATTTATGAGTACCTAACAGCATCAGTTCCTTAACCGAAAATGTGTGTGTGAAAGTTAACATAAATAGTTGTAATAACAATGTACATGCCTGTGTACTTAGAACTTTTGAGTTCCCTAACATACAACATACTATGTTTCTGCAGTAATGCGTGAGGATAAATTGATTAAATTTGTACATAAAAATCATATGTTGTGTAGTCATATCAGTATCATAATGTACATAACTATCATGAGATGAACATTCACAATGGTTATCATGAAGGTGGTCATATTGCAAAAAGTTTTGTTTTTGGTACAGGATATGTGTGGTACATTAATAGAAGATGTGGCACACCTGAATGTGGCTGTCACTCAACAAGACAACACATGCAGTGTGTGATAATGTGTCGTTGATAGTAGTTCAACTATAGATATGAGTGAACTAATGTGTGACGTACGGTTTGATAACTAATGACTTGTTGGGGCATTTAGTAGCAAGAGTTAAGCTTTCAAATGAGTGTGATTAACTTCAGTTGTGCTAGTCAGGTTGTAAGAACGGTATTCCCTTCCCCAAAAACCCTAATCAGCCAGACCTTTCAATTACTTCAAACAGGTGAAAATGGTGTGAACTAAGTTGACCCTAAGATGACCCTGTAATTTGTGTGTGTGCTGAACCCCACCCCCTCTGTTGACGTGTATGCTGTGATGAGATATTCATTGCAGCTGCTTTAACACAATGGTAGAGGAGCTAAATAGTCGTCTGCAGTGTTTAAGTTATGAACACAATGACATAACATATGCTACGTGTGCCTCATTATGCTGTCTGTATATGACATAAAGCAAAAATGGACCTTTTCATAAACAACTATAGATGTGTTAGTGCAAGTGATGTTTGTAGGCCGTTGCATGCAATATATTTGATGCATGCTTAAAATAGGCAGTAATGTCGTGTTTGTAGGAGTAAAATAAATAAAATACACAATAATATTATACATATTTATGTTCTGTACCTGTAGCTAGTAATAATTTCTCATTAGCATGTGTTACACATGTGTACTACCCTGTTGTTCCCCATCTTCGCCCACCATCAATTGCTTCCACTGCAGCAATGCATTTTGGGAATTCACATGTAAATGACCACGCAATGGCACGTGCTATAGTAGTTACTGCTTTTAGTAGGACTACAACATATATGTCTATTTTGAGATATATATATATACAGAATCAGACATATACATATATAGATGCAGGTATGCTTATATTGTGAAGACAGTATAAAAAGCAGCGGAAATATGCAAAATAACTGTAAGCAACGACACGCCTAGTACAGTAATATTTCTCACCTGGTGGAAATTGTGAGGGATAAATTCCAATATCACGGTCACCGGCCAAGCCCTCCACGACGACGGGAAGTAATTTTCCCCGAAGCAGCTCCTCCAATGGAGTTAATATCAGACGTTGTGGTGTCGGCCCACCTCCAGTGCCAGTAGCATGCACGCGATGGTCTTGTATTTTCTGTTTTAATTTTGACCGAATATCGTCAAATCTCTTGCGACAATTCCGCTTGTCCCTGACACGATTCCCACACGCATTGACACCAATTACTATTGTGTCCCACATTTCTTTTTTGCTTGATGAACTTGTCCGCCCTTGAAAAACATAGAAAATATATGAGGTTAATTAATAATAATACAAGCACCAGTTTCCTACACTGCTAGCTGTTCCAAGAGAAAGCAAACATGCTGTTTTAGGTGTAATATGTGAAGCACATGAGCATTCACTACTAAACCTATACATGTAAGCAAGGTTGCATTAATATTGTATGCAGTTATCGCAAATTGTACGCCTGAGTTTTGTTGTCCTTGTAACGCATGATAAAAAGCTGTGTTTCCACACTAATTAACATAGAAAGATATTCTGTACCCATATTTGCATATGAACAAAACTCACATGACCTAGGATCACATGTATTTGAAGAATAAATGGAAAGGTACACTTACCTACTAAATGTCCATAGATACTGTCATAGTGCTCCAGAATCCCAGTGACAAGAGCTCTATTTTCCTGGTCATTGAAGCGAGGATTACGTGGCTTCTCCACACGTTTCTTCCGACCAGGTTTAGGGTCAGAGCTTGGCTGGTGCTGACTGGACTCCCCTTCTTCCAATGGAAGAGACTCCAAAAGCTGACCACCAGCAAGCACGCCACCACCAGGCACCCCATCAGCAACTGAGGCACCAGCACTCCCACTCCCAGCAACAGCACTCCCACTCCCAGCAACAGCACTCACACTCCCAGCAACAGCACTCACACTCCCAGCAACAGCACTCACACTCCCAGCAACACCACTCGCAGCAACAGCACTCCCACTCCCAGCAACAGCACTCGCACTCCCAGCAACAGCACTCGCACTCCCAGCAACAGCACTCGCACTCCTAGCAACATCACTCCCCTGAACAGTACATTCACTCCGATGCGTACTCGCACGAGTAGCACTCCCACCAGCATCACTCTTCCCACGCTTTGTGGGCATACTTACAGCACTCACAAAAAACAGAAAACAAATGTACAGCCAATCACACGAAACACTTCCACATATAAAACAAGACAAAGATGTAAACAAAACAACAAAGGACAAAGCTCTCACAATACACAACAAGTCTCTCAGTAAATATGCAAATATTAAATCACCCAGCTCTGTGCGTCTCTCTCTCTCTCACTCCCAACAACACAGAGAATGATTAACAGTACACGTTGCCTTTAAATATGGCGCGCTATCCAATACATGCTTGCTTCGCCTGATTCAGCAAGATTTTTGATTGGGCAACCTAACAGCACCCCGCCACGCACGCCGATACACCTGTGTGTGATCGGAAAATCATCGTGAGAGTGGGCGGATTTGTTTTCGGCTTCATTTTGAATGTATTCGGCACTTACTGCATACGGAGATGGAAAATCGCCAATAACATGACTAATCGGTAAGCTTGCCGATTTCACATATTCGTCGCTTACTGCATGAGGCCCTATGTCTCAACGTTTCTTGCCTGTATATGCACACACACAAACATGCAGACACCTACATATATACGCACACCGGCCCCTACATACACACGCATGTACACAGACCATGAACACAGAGTACCGCAAACACACAGGCAAACCCCTCCCCTTCTATAGGCCCTGCAGAGCGTCACTAAATCCCTCTCTGGTCACAGTCCCTGCCGAGAGTCACTTAACCCCTCCCCTGCCAAAGTTTATGCCTCCTGCCAGTTTGTCGCACCACACACACTGGTGAGATGGGATTTATGGGAGGACTTTAAAAAAAAGGGTATGTTTTCTACAAAGTATTTAAGCCTGGAGTCTTTGCAGCTGAGACTTATTGCTTTCTAGTTCTAGGTCCCTGGTCTTGAAAAGTAGATGTTAAACTAAATATTCACATCCAGCTTCTTGACCTTAGTGGCTCACTGCTTAAATTATTAAGGGGTTAAATATCAGTGGACAATTTGTGGGGCTATATAGGGGGTGGATGAAGGTTTCCGTTCATAAGGGTGGGTGGATAGTTTGACTGGGAGGTATTAACCTCTATGTTACCTTCGCAGTTAAAACTTGTGATGTCATTAAGGGGTTAAAGTCCCACTCGCATGCCATATACATCCACACTGGGGAAACAACTAGCTTTAGTCACCCACACAGGAATGGTCAAAATCTCTATGCTCCAGATGTGCATATTATATCAAACATTAGCCAGCAATGGTTTATGAAAAGTTTAAATTTGTTATACCTGCCTGGATTAAGGGTGTCTTCCTCTTTTCAGTAACCCCAAATGTCTTGCTCATGACTAGCTTGTCGTCACTAATCAGTTGATGCCATTTGCAGTTATTAAGCACTATGGTAAATAATGAATTAATCAGCCCCGGAAAATAGCCGGTGTAAGTATCCCCATTGATCCCCAATCCCACATGCACAAATGGACAAGCACTAGTACTGTATCCCAAAATGCATATTACCATTTAATATCATTTTGAATTTGGTGTGGATTTTGGGTAATTTTATGACATTACATGGTATGTACGGTATAAGCAATATGTCAGCCTAATGTACATTTTTTCTTTTTCTTGAGAGAAAAGAGAAAAGGAAAGGCTCAACGTCTCCCTGACCTCATAAAGTCCATCAGGGAGGCGCGAGTATGGAAACAGAGAGGGAGTAGAGAAGGGGGGGCAGGGTGTAGGGGGGGGGTGGAGAGGATACAAAGGGTATAGCGGGGGGTGGTCATGATCCCCAGTACCTTGGTGTTTCTGGTTTGAGCTTTAATGTGAATTGGGCCTCTAGTTTGTTAGGGGGCGTTTCGTCTTATATGCGCCAAATAGGTGTACCATGGGTCCCAAATTGCTGTAAATGAGGTTGAAGACCTCTTAAGGAAAGCAGATAGTCTCTCCATGTCCATTACTTCTTGCACCCTTCTTATTATTGTTTGTTTCGAGGGGGGAGACATTTTCTTCCAGGCGGCCGCCACCGCACATCTAGCCGCCGTGAGGATGAAGGAGACTAATTTTCCTGTTGGTCGGTCCAGATAGTCTAGGGGACTGGCCAACCGGTAGGTCAGCGGTTCAACAGGTATTTTGAGGTCTGTGACCTCCTCTATTAATTTTTGTGTCGTTTCCCAGTATTTCTGAATTTCCGGACATGTCCACCAGATGTGGGCCATGTCCCCCTTTTGACCGCAGCCTCTCCAACATAGATCGGATGCCAGAGGGTAAATTTGATTTATTCTGACTGGAGTGAGATACCAGCGGAACAGTATTTTGTAAATGTTTTCTTTGATTGTGGTACATATGGAAGTTCCTGAGGCATTTTCCCAAATACTTTCCCAGTCCTCTCGGTCTATAACTATATCCAATTCTGCTGCCCAATGCAGCATGTAGTCATGCGTGGGGACTTCTGTAGTCCCTCCTAGCTCTGTGCAAATTTGTGTTATTAGACCTTTCTGGTGATCTGTTTCGCTGCAAAGTCTCTCGAAACCTGTGAGAGGGGGAAATTCCAATGTTGGGGATAATGTTTGGAGAAAGTGCCGAATTTGTAGGTACTTGAACATGTTCAATCCTAATATGTCATACTTGGTTTGTAGGTTTTGGTAGCTCAGGAACTTCCCGAGGCTCAGGAGGTCGGCAATCGTTTTAATGTTTTTGGCTTGAAATTGGTTAAATTGTCTGGGCTCACAGCCAGGTGGAAATTTCGGGTTTCTGTGGATTGGTATGAGTTGGGATTGTGGTGATGTGAGCTTGTACTTGAGTTTGCTTTTCGTCCAGGTCTCCCAGGTGTGTCTCATTGGGCCTAATTTGAATTTGTTATTTTGCATGTCCTCCCTGCTCAGGGACCAAAGGCAAGCCGGCAGTGAAGGCGTTCCGGCATATTGCGTTTCTATATCCAGCCAGCAATATTGATTTGGGTTTGTGTTCCAGACTACCACCTGTCTCAATTGTGCGGCCAGATAGTATTTTGTGATGTCTGGAACTCCAAGTCCTCCTCTCCCCCTTGAAGCCAAGAGAACTGATCTGGGGACTCTAGGTTTTTTACCTTGCCAAACTGGCTTACATTTTTAAGCAATCCTTCACTCTTTGTAACTCTGGAAATCCAAGTATCGTGACATTGTTGGTTTGATATTTTTTTTGAAGAAAATGATTTGACACACTGTGTGTTGCTAAACCAGTTTTAATATTATATATATGTTCATACAGACGTCTTTTGACAGATCTGGTGGTCATACCCACATACTGCAGACCACATGGACATTCAAGCAAATAAATAACGAAAGAACTATTACACGTGATGTGTTGTTTTATTTTATAATTTTTTTAAGTGTTATTGGATGTAAATTCTGATTTTCTTATACTGTACTTACAAGCAGTACATCTATTGCAGGTGAAGTATCCCCCAAAGGGGGCAATCTTATGATGAATAGGTTGCAGCGATGGACAGCTTGGTGCCAGTCTTTGTCCTATATTAGGGGCTTTGGTGAATATAGTATGAGATGTTCTGGTAATATACCTTCTAATTCTTTATCTTTTTTAGTATCGGCCAATACTTTTTGAAAATCTTATGTATATTGGGTGCCATTTGGTTAAACTGAGTTATAAATGCCAGATTGTTTGTTTTATTAATATTTTTCTTTTTATATTTCAAAAGACTGGTTCTGTCCATCGCTGCAACTTCAGTGATCACTTTTTCTAAATCCTGTGGGGAATACTTCCTTTCAATGAATTTGTTTTTAAGATCCTCTGCTTAAGAATTGAATGTGTCTAAAATGTGAACTATTTCTTTTTAATCGAATAAATTGACCCTTCGGTATATTTCTGACCCATGTAGGGTTATGATGACTTTGTGCGTGAAGGTAATTATTAGATTGTACAGGTTTAAAATATGTGCTAGTGTGAATACAATTATCTACAACTGTTATTTCCAAATCTAGGTATTCTATTTTAGTGGGGCTAGTGACAAATGTAAATTTGAGATTATTATTGTTGTTATTCATATATATTTGGAATTCGTGTAACTGTGCTAATGTGCCTGACCAAATAAAAATAATATCATCGATGTAGCGCCGCCAGAGCACCAAACTTGCACCATATGGACAGCCGGACCATATATGTTGTTCCTCCCAGCTGCCCATAAATAAATTTGCATAGCTAGGTGCAAATTTGGTGCCCATGGTGGTGCCACATACCTGTAAATAATATGATTTATTAAAATAAAAGAAATTGTGAGAAAGTATAAATTTAATACCTAAAATAAGAAAATCATTATGTTCCCTAGAAATAGACGGATCATTATTTAAAGTATTCAAAACGGCTTCGCATCCTTGTTCATGGTTTATGATTGTGTATAAAGAATTAATGTCCGCTGTTACAAAATAATAATGAGGTTGCCACTGAATGTCCTGTAGGGTCTGCAGTATGTGGGTAGTGTCCCTTAGATATGAAGGTAGTTGAATAACATACTGTTGTAACTGTCTATCAATGTACTGGGATAAATGAGGTGTTAAAGACTGAATGCCCGAAATGATAGGGCAACCGGGTGGAAATTGTATATTTTTATGTATTTTGGATATTATATAAAAAAGAGGTATTTTGGGGTAAATATTGTAAAGAAAATCAAATTCTTGTTTTGTAATTATATGTTGATCTAAACCTAATGTTAAGTAATTAAAAAGTTGTTGTTGATACTGTATAGTAGGATCTGAGGGGACAATTTAAGGCCAAACTGCTTCCAAGATTGCCCAACAATTATCACTAACCGTAAATGTTGCGTGGCAAATCATGCAATTATAATAATTGGATTTGCATTGTCTAACCAAGGTTTTCGAATAAGTTGGGTTAAATCTTCAATAAATATCAGGTAATAACGATTATGTCATCCTACACAACTGATATTAATTGGTTCTAAACACACATGGAGGATATTGTTTAATTTGTTCTTTTTCTTCACAGCTGTCATTATTTGAATCATGTGGCTTCATTACATACCTACTTAAAACAGTCCAATTTAATACTTACTTCGTGGTTGAGATGGCGGATTTAATGATTGGGAGGTGGTTTGAGCTGCACATGAGGAGACAGAGAAAGAAAACGATTTTGGGACAGAGAGGAGAGAGATGAGGGAGAGTGACCAAAGGCTTGGCAGGGTGGTGGTGGCCCAGCAACTGTTGTACCGCCAATGGAAAATCTTAGAGAAAAAAGACAAAGAAACAGCGCACAACGCTCAAAGTATAGTACATCTTAGTAAAAAATATATAACAAAAAAACGGGGAGTAAGTAATCTGCGTACATCAATTCAGAAGGTAATAGGCATTTCATGTATCAAGACATGTTACCAGCACGGAACCAGTCCGGTCAGGAAATTCTCATCATCCAATCACCCAATGTGGATCTTTAAAGGACAACTCCTTTCTCCAAGGTAGGTGGCCCCGCACAGAATGGCACAGGAGATCCTCCTCAGTACATACGTCTCAAGAGTGTCCCAGTTCACAAGAGTGGCCCCGTTGTACAGGGAATCAGTCCTCTCCAGAAATGCAGGTGAGGTAAAGCCGCTGGGATATGTAGCGGCAGTCCACCATACGGTGTCACTACCAGGGTAACCCGGTGTTGCGCGTCAAACAGATTAATCCAACCAGCTGGAAATACTGGTCCCGGTGAGGTACCCACAGCCACGGCACACAGCACTTCAGTCAGAAGCAGCCAGCAGGTCTCATCAACGGGAGATGAAGTCACTGGACGAAGATCACATAAGGGCGCACATTGTAAAAAGAGAGCCACAAGTCCGTATATTGACTGCACAGCTAAACTTGAAGTCAGTAGATCAATCAAAGTAGCAGCAATAAAATCCTACGCATTTCATAGCTATAAAAACGCTACTTCATCAGGGATCATTCTTTCTTTTTTCTCTTTTAGTTTGTGTGGGGGTGCTGGGCCACCCCTGTTCTACAGCTTCCGACACTCTCTTCCCACAACATATTGAGGTTATGTACAGATGCAGCAGCCGTTATTCGAAAAAATCTCAAAATGGAATTTCGAGATATGCCCGAGATCCTCACAAGTTGCGCTGCGGAAGACTAATGGCCCGCTGGAGTAACACAGCAGTCCCTGCTGTGTGAATCCTACCGGGGTCTGCCTTTATGTAATAGACGCGCAGTAAGAGGCTGAATCAGTCACTCTAACTGCACGCTTCTCACAGGCGATTGCGGGGATTTGATTAAAATTCTAACATTACAGTAATGTAGCAGGGGGTCTCCGGAGCTGAACCACATTGGTTTCAGATCGGGGGACCCCCTACTTCCCGAGTTACAGGCCCCTATATGAGGTGCCGGTATCTCCTCCATCTTAAAACCCACGTGGGATGTAAACAAAGCAGAGGGATACCGGCACCCCATACCGGGGCCTGTATCTCGGGATGCACGGGGTTCCCGGACCTGAAACCAACATGGTTCTGCTCCGGAGACACCCTGCTCACCTACACTAGGAATATAATTTAAATGTAAAAATATTTACTGTAGTGCCCCCCATTAAACCAAGATGTATTATTTTACACACAGGATTAATACCCCAGACCGACGGGGTATACCCAGTGGTCCCGACGGGTGTCCACAGTGCACCCAAGGGAGTATCCATGGGTGTATGGTGGTCTCCGGGTGGTCCACGCTAGGCGCTGTGAGCCTCCAGGTGGCCCCTGTGGGTTACTGCGGGCCACAAAGGGGTCCATGGATGATCCCGCGGGTGTCTGGGGATCCCCAGGTCATCCCCACAGGTGTCTGGGGACCTCGGGTGGTCCATGCACGTCTGCGGGCCCCCCACAGCTGTGGGGCCCCCGGTTCTTCCCCACAGGTGTCCCCCGTGGATCTGCAGGTGGTACCCGTGGGCGGCCGGGGGTCCTCAGGTGGTACCTGTGAGCATCCGAGGGTCTTCAGGTGGTCTCCATGGGTCCCCGCAACCCTACGGTACCAATCCTGTATGTAAAAAAAATAAAACATGTCCTACACATAAATAAATACACCTCCCTCCCCCCTACCAAACACATACAGTACAGTAATGGTCAAAATAACTATTATCCAGATATGGATAATAGATTATCTGCCCATTATTAAACACAACATTAGCCAGCATTCATAAATCAAGTAAATAAATACAGTTCTATTTACCACTGCAATATGAAGGGCATCCTCATCAGGATAATGTAAGTTTCCTATCCTCCGTTGTCAGAAAAATACATAGCCAATACAATCTAATGTCCCCTAACCCCTTAATCACCTTAGCGGTTATTAACCGCTACAGTAATTAAGGGGTTAACCCACCCTGTCCTGATACCCATCCGGGAGGCCTAACCACCCTCCCCAGACCCACTATACCCACCCTGTACCGATTGATTGTTATTGTAGTACATCATACCCATATAATAATATGGACATGATAAGCCACTATAGCACACCATAGGCACCTAATCACAATACAGTAATGCACAAAACACACAATAATAAAACATTCAAAAACCATTCACCATCAATACAAAGCAAGAAATTAAAAACTATATTATTGGCCTAATAATTTATTGATCTGTACCCTAAAGAGGTACTGATTAATATATTATCAATCAATGTGCAAAGAAAAAATAAAAATATACATCCAATTGAAAAAACCTGTAAAAAAAAATACATTTCCATACATTCAATATATTACTTACCTTTAGAAGTGCTTGCCCTCTGACTCCCGGGGAAACAGGAAGCTCAGGTACCGCGAAGGGCTCAAACAGCATCCGATGCCATCCGCCATGAAGATCCTGATCAGGAACCCAGTTCTTCTTTCTTCTATCTTTAATCACCTTCTTCTATCTTCTTCTGTAATTATTTCTGTATCTTTTTTCTCTTCTGTCTTCATCTGTCAATCAAAAAAACCACATGGTAGATCCCAACCGATGTTGTCTCGTCATCTTCTTGGGCTCAAATGAGGCGTCACAACCTTAAATATGGCTTGTGATGTCACATTTGGGCGGGAGCTGGTTCAACTGCCATCTGATTGGTTGTAACACCATGAGCTGATTTCGATTTTTTATTTATGATGTCATTTAAAGGGAATGATGCCTGCCAATCACAATGGCTGTGCTTCATTTCCCTTTAACATGACGTCACTAAGCCGGCGTCACATGGTATTTCAGCCAATCAGATCGTGGGATCCAAATCCCAATCTGATTGGTTGTTGTACACCATGTGACTCCCTTTAGATGATGTCACATACTTGACCTAAAATGACTCCATCACATGGTTGGCCTCGTGGCTTCTGGTCAGTGTTTACTAATCCCCACCTCGGCCTCGCGGTCCCGTCCTGTTTGTGTCAAGCACTCGTTACAGCAGGTCATATGTGATGCACACATAAACATTCTGAATGTGGCAGCCCGATATCCTGGTTCCTGTCACGATTTCTATATTCTTGGTCAGTCATCAGTTTTCCGAGCATTTGAGGCGGGTAGATTTTGCGTAGGATGGCTGGTGGGTGAGTACATAGAATAGAACAAAGCTGGAATATCACTTTTGTTTCATGTACAGACTTTCGACATAATAGTAATGTTTGAGCAAAAATATATACAGTTTGGTATACTGAGATCGATTGTTAACAATTGGACAATCTACATGTTACACATGCCCACATTTAGCAAAAATGAATAATGAAAAAAGGATTGGAATAGAAAGTAAGATCAACCCTAAAAAGTTATTAAAGTACCTTAATAACAAAAAAAGAAAATATAAGACCCTTTCAGTGTGAGATGGGAAGACAAATTAGCAAACTATTGGAGATAAAAAAAAAGCAGAGGTATTAAACTAATTATTTGCCTCTATATTTACCAGGAAAGAATCAATTGCAATAGCAGTTCCGCAGGAGGAAGCAACATATGCTGCTTTATAAAATTTAAGTAAATAAGGCACCTGGCCCCGATGGCATACACCAAAGAGTTCTTAAAGAGCTAAATTCAGTAAAAGCCAAACCATTGCATTTAATATTCAAGGACTCAATTTTCACAAGCTCAGTACCACAAGATTGGCGTAAAGCAGACATGGTGCCTATATTTAAAAATGGAGCTAGATCACAACCGGAGAATTACAGTCCTGTAAGCCTGATATCAATAATGGGGAAGCTACTAGGAGGCTTAGTATGAGATAATATTCAGGAATACCTAATGCAAAATAAAATTATTAGTAATAGTCAGCATGTATTTATGAAGGATAGATCATGCAAAACTAACCTTATTTGTTTCTTTGAGGCGGTAAGTAGGAATTTAGACCATGGCAATGCAGTTGATGTAGTCTACTTAGATTTTGCAAAGGCTTTTGATATGGTGACACACAAGGTTACTGTACAAAATAAAGCAAATTGGACTCAGTAATAATATTTGCACCTGGATTCAAAACTGGTTGAAGGATAGACACAGAGGGTTGTAATAAATGGAACCTTTTTAGGTTGGGCTAGGATCATGAGTGGAGTTCCTATGGGATTGGTACTGGGACCGCAGCTTTTTAATTTGTTTATTAATGACTTTGAGGTTGGCATCGAGAGCAATGTCTCCATCTTTGCTGATGATACTAAATTGTGAATCAGAGCAAGATGTAATTTCTCTCCAGAAAACGTGGAGAGACTGGAAACTTGGGCAGATAAATGGCAGATGAGGTTTAATACAGATAAATGTAAGATTATGCATTTGGGAAACTAGAATAAACAGGCAACTTACAAATTAAATGGGGATAAATTAGGAGAATCCTTGATGGAGAAGTATTTAGAAGTGCTTGTAGACAGGAGGCTTAGCAATAGTGCCCAAAGTCCAGCAGTAGCAGCAAAGGCAAACAAGATTTTATATTACATTACACAGCAATGAAGCATTAGTAAGACCACACCTTGAATATGGAGAACAATTTTGTGCACTAGTCCTTAGAAAATACATTATGGAACTAGAGAAAGTGTAAAGAAGAGTCCCCAAATTAATAAAGGGGATGGATAATCTGCTTTATGAGGAGGGGCTAGCTAAATTAGATTTGTTTACATTAGAAAAAAGACATCTAAGAGGGGATATGATAACTATATATAAATATATTCAGTGGCAATACAAGGAGCTTTCAAAAGAACTACTGTATTCATCCCAAGGGCAGTACAAATGACACAGGCTCATCCCTTAAGGTTGGAGGAAAGGAGATTTCACCAGCAACAAAGGAAAGGGTTCTTTACAGTAAGGGCAGTTAACATGTGGAATTCATTGCCCAACGAGACTGTGATGGCAGATACAATAGATTTATTTCAAAAAAAGGTTGGACATCTTTTTAGAAGGGAAAGGTATACAGGGATATACCAAACAATTTAACATGGGAAGAATGTTGATCCAGGGAGTAATCCGATTGCCAATTCTTGGAGTCAGGAAGGAATTTAATTTTCCCCTTATTAGGTATCATTGGATATGTCACTGGGGCTATTTGTTTGCCTTCCTCTGGATCAGTATACTGTAAATACAAATATCGGATAATGGGGGCTATGCACTAAGTAGCGCTTTTGCGGTCGGTTGGGAGTTTTTGACTCGCCCGACACAAAGTGAAGCCAAACGCAGGATTCACTAACAAAAGAAGCGCATTTTGGTCCAGGCTGGCAAAAATATGCTATCGTGCTTAAAGTTCTACAGCGCAACAGCTGATTTAAAAAAAAGCAGCCTGTAAGAACTGCATGGAGACGCTGTGTCTCCATGCACGGCTGTTACAGGCAATCATACAGTAAATATATACATTTTAATAATAGTGTACATGTGCAGGGGGTCTCCTGAGCTGAACCGCATTGGTGTCATGAGATACAGGCCCCGTTATGGGGTGCCGGTGTCCCCCGTGCTTTTAAAGCTCCCGTGTCACGTAACCGGGAAATTTAAATCCTGTAGGGGGATACCGGCACCCATAACAGGGCCTGTATCTCATGAAGTACGGGGTCCCGAGGCTGAAAACAATGCGGTTCAGCTCAGGAGACCCCCTGCTCATCTACACTAGTATCAAAACACATATCACAATTAAAAATAATTCATTACCGTAGCAGCTATCCGCTATGGTAATGAAGCTGATTTAATATAATTTGTATTAATATTGTGAGGGAGCAGGGGGTCCCCTGAACCGCTTTGATTTTAGCCTCAGGGACCCTATGCTTCCTGAGTTAGAGACCCAGATATGGGGTACTGGTATCTCCTCCATTATTTACATCACACATCACGCGACGGGGACGCTTTAAAAATGACGGCGACACTGGCATACGAGGCCCCATACCAGGGCCTGTAACTCAGGAAGCAGGTGGTTCCTGAGCCAGAAATCAAAGCGGTTTATCTCAGGAGACCCCCTGCTCCTGCACACTATTAAAAAAAAAAGACATTAAAGCAGCTTCATTACCTCAGGAGCTTTCCGCTAAGGCAATGAAGGGGTTAAGACACAATACCATGTTTATTGGGGACATTTGCCCCCAATAAACATTGCAATACACAACAAACCCATCCCCTGTGCCCCCAACAACCACTAACATACATAGAAGATGTAAAAAAAATTATGCACAAGAATGATACTATAGGCTGGCTGTGGCCCTCGGGTGGTCCCCACAGGGGTTCCTGGGTCCCCACAGGGGTGTCCGGGTGGTTCCCGCTTGCCTGCGGTACCAATCCTGTGCCCCCAAAAAAATACATAAATAAATACTTTTATATAAATACACCGCCCTCCCCCCCATCCCCTAACACATACAGAACAATAATGGTCAAAATTACTATTATCCAGATATGGATAATAGTGCATTTGACCCATTTAAAATACAACATTTAGCAGCATAAATAAAGTAAATAAATCTTGCACTCACCCCTGCCAGGCTGGGCTATCCTCATCTTCATCACCATCCATGTCCTCCGTTGCCACAAACAATACAGAATGATAAAAAAGACAATCTAATGTCCCCTAACCCCTTATTCACCTTAGCGGTTAGTAACTGCTATAGCAATTAAGGGGTTTACCCATCCTCCCCCAATACCCACCCGGTAGGCCTAAACACCCATCCTTGGGGAAAATACCCCCTTCACCCACCCGCTACCCACAATAAAAAAACACAACAGCCCTACTACCCACCTCCTAGGCCCCTAATACACCATTAAAATATTTATTAAACAACAATACACAACCCACCCACGCTGTGCCCCCATATAAAACCATTAGTTATTTTTTAGACACAATACAACAGGCCGGCGGGGGTCCCCAGGTGGTCCCCATGGGTGTCCGCAGGCCCCACAGTGCACCCCGGGGGGTTTCCACGGGTGTCTTGGGGCCCTCGGGTGGTCCCCGCTAGGCTCTATGGGCCTCCAGGTGGTTCCCATGGTGTCTGAGGGTCCCTGTGTCGTCCCCACTGGTGTCTGGGGACCCTCAGGTGGTTCCATGGGTGTCTGGGGGTCCTCAGGTGGTCCCTGCAGGTGTCTGGGCCCCCACAGCTGTGGGGCCCCCGGTTCCTCCCCACAGGTGTCAGTGGGTCCTCAGGTGATACCCGTGGGTGTCCGGGGGTCCTCGGGTGGTCCCCATGGGTCCTTGCTGGCTTGTGGTACCATTCCTGTTTTAAAAAAAGATATAAAACATGGTCTACATTTCAATAAATACACCTCCCCCCACTAAACACATACAGTACAGTAATGGGTAAAATAACTATTATCCAGATATGGATAATAGATTATTTGTCCATTATTAAACACAACATTAGCCATGAAGCATAAATAAAGTAATTAAAAACCATTCTACTTACCCCTGGTAATATGATGGGCGTCCTCGTCAGCATACTGCAGGGCCATGTCCTCCGTTGCCAGAAAGCATACCTGATAAATACAATCTATTGTCCCCTAGCCAGTGGTTTCCAAACTTTTTCGGTTCAAGGCTCCCCAAAGCAATCAGAATTTTTCAAGGCTCCCCAAGGCGAACAGGATTTTTCCGCGGCACCCAAAGTAAAAACAAAGGTGTTTATACATACCTAACAGTTGTAGTGCGCAGTTGGTGTCTCTCTCAGACACTCTCACACACTCTCAATCTCTCTCTCTCGGACCTCACTCTCTCTCTCTTGGACCTCACTCTCTCTCTCAGACCTCACTCTCTCTCTCTCAGACCTCACTCTCTCTCTCTCAGACCTCACTCTCTCTCTCTCAGACCTCACTCTCTCTCTCTCAGACCTCACTCTCTCTCTCTCTCAGACCTCACTCTCTCTCTCTCAGACCTCACTCTCTCTCTCTCAGACCTCTCTCTCTCTCTCAGACCTCTCTCTCTCTCTCAGACCTCACTCTCTCTCTCTCTCTCAGACCTCTCTCTCTCTCTCTCTCTCTCAGACCTCACTTTCTCTCTCTCTCTCAGACCTCACTCTCTCTCTCTCTCTCTCTCTCTCAGACCTCACTCTCTCTCTCTCTCAGACCTCACTCTCTCTCTCTCAGACCTCACTCTCTCTCTCTCAGACCTCACTCTCTCTCTCTCTCAGACCTCACTCTCTCTCTCTCTCTCTCAGACCTCACTCTCTCTCTCTCAGACCTCACTCTCTCTCAGACCTCACTCTCTCTCTCTCAGACCTAACTCTCTCTCTCTCTCTCGGACCTCACTCTCTCTCTCGGACCTCACTCTCTCTGACCTCACTCTCTCTCTCGGACCTCACTCTCTCTCTCGGACCTCACTCTCTCTCTCTCTCTCTCTCTCTCTCAGACCTCACTCTCTCAGACCTCACTCTCTCTCTCTCTCTTAGACCTCACTCCCTCTCTCTCTCTCTCTCTCTCTCTCTCTCAGACCTCACTCTCTCTCTCTCAGACCTCACTCTCTCTCTCTCTCTCTCAGACCTCACTCTCTCTCTCAGACCTCTCTCTCTCTTTCTCTCTCAGACCTCTCTTCTCTCTCAGACCTCTCTCTCTCTCAGACCTCTCTCTCTCAGACCTCTCTCTCTCAGACCTCTCTCTCTCTCTCAGACCTCTCTCTCTCTCTCAGACCTCTCTCTCTCTCTCAGACCTCTCTCTCTCTCTCAGACCTCTCTCTCTCTCTCTCTCTCTCTCTCTCTCAGACCTCTCTCTCTCTCTCAGATCTCTCTCTCTCAGACCTCTCTCTCTCTCTCAGACCTCTCTCTCTCTCTCAGACCTCTCTCTCTCTCTCTCTCTCTCTTAGACCTCACTCTCTCTCTCTCAGACCTCACTCTCTCTCTCAGACCTCACACTCTCTCTCTCTCTCTTTCTCTCTCAGACCTCTCTTTCTCTCTCAGACCTCTATCTCTCAGACCTCTCTCTCTCAGACCTCTCTCTCTCAGACCTCTCTCTCTCTCAGACCTCTCTCTCTCTCAGACCTCTCTCTCTCAGACCTCTCTCTCTCAGACCTCTCTCTCTCAGACCTCTCTCTCTCAGACCTCTCTCTCTCTCTCAGACCTCTCTCTCTCAGACCTCTCTCTCTCAGACCTCTCTCTCTCAGACCTCTCTCTCTCTCTCAGACCTCTCTCTCTCAGACCTCTCTCTCTCAGACCTCTCTCTCTCTCAGACCTCTCTCTCTCTCAGACCTCTCTCTCTCTCTCAGACCTCTCTCTCTCAGACCTCTCTCTCTCAGACCTCTCTCTCTCAGACCTCTCTCTCTCAGACCTCTCTCTCTCAGACCTCTCTCTCTCTCTCTCTCTCTCAGACCTCTCTCTCTCTCTCTCAGACCTCTCTCTCTCTCTCTCAGACCTCTCTCTCTCTCTCAGACCTCTCTCTCTCTCTCAGACCTCTCTCTCTCTCTCAGACCTCTCTCTCTCTCTCTCTCTCTCAGACCTCTCTCTCTCAGACCTCTCTCTCTCTCAGACCTCTCTCTCTCTCTCTTAGACCTCACTCTCTCTCTCTCAGACCTCACTCTCTCTCTCAGACCTCACTCTCTCTCTCTCTCTCTCTTTCTCTCTATGACCTCTCTTTCTCTCTCAGACCTCTCTTTCTCTCTCAGACCTCTCTCTCTCTCAGACCTCTCTCTCTCAGACCTCTCTCTCTCTCAGACCTCTCTCTCTCTCAGACCTGTCTCTCTCTCAGACCTCTCTCTCTCAGACCTCTCTCTCTCAGACCTCTCTCTCTCTCTCAGACCTCTCTCTCTCTCTCAGACCTCTCTCTCTCTCTCAGACCTCTCTCTCTCTCTCTCAGACCTCTCTCTCTCTCTCAGACCTCTCTCTCTCAGACCTCTCTCTCTCTCTCAGACCTCTCTCTCTCAGACCTCTCTCTCTCAGACCTCTCTCTCTCTCAGACCTCTCTCTCTCTCAGACCTCTCTCTCTCTCTCTCAGACCTCTCTCTCTCAGACCTCTCTCTCTCAGACCTCTCTCTCTCAGACCTCTCTCTCTCTCAGACCTCTCTCTCTCTCAGACCTCTCTCTCTCTCTCAGACCTCTCTCTCTCAGACCTCTCTCTCTCAGACCTCTCTCTCTCAGACCTCTCTCTCTCTCTCTCAGACCTCTCTCTCTCTCTCTCTCTCAGACCTCTCTCTCTCTCTCAGACCTCTCTCTCTCTCTCAGACCTCTCTCTCTCTCTCTCTTTCTCTCTCAGACCTCTCTTTCTCTCTCAGACCTCTCTTTCTCTCTCAGACCTCTCTCTCTCTCAGACCTCTCTCTCTCAGACCTCTCTCTCTCTCAGACCTCTCTCTCTCAGACCTCTCTCTCTCAGACCTCTCTCTCTCTCTCAGACCTCTCTCTCTCTCTCAGACCTCTCTCTCTCAGACCTCTCTCTCTCAGACCTCTCTCTCTCAGACCTCTCTCTCTCTCTCAGACCTCTCTCTCTCAGACCTCTCTCTCTCAGACCTCTCTCTCTCTCTCTCTCTCAGACCTCTCTCTCTCTCTCAGACCTCTCTCTCTCAGACCTCTCTCTCTCAGACCTCTCTCTCTCAGACCTCTCTCTCTCAGACCTCTCTCTCTCTCTCTCAGACCTCTCTCTCTCTCTCAGACCTCTCTCTCTCTCTCAGACCTCTCTCTCTCTCTCAGACCTCTCTCTCTCTCTCTCTCTCTCTCTCTCTCTCTCTCTCTCTCTCAGACCTCTCTCTCTATCTCTCTCAGATCTCTCTCTCTCAGACCTCTCTCTCTCAGACCTCTCTCTCTCTCTCAGACCTCTCTCTCTCTCAGACCTCTCTCTCTCTCTCTTAGACCTCACTCTCTCTCTCTCAGACCTCACTCTCTCTCTCTCAGACCTCACTCTCTCTCTCAGACCTCACTCTCTCTCTCTCTCTCTCTCTTTCTCTCAGACCTCTCTTTCTCTCTCAGACCTCTCTTTCTCTCTCAGACCTCTCTTTCTCTCTCAGACCTCTCTCTCTCTCAGACCTCTCTCTCTCAGACCTCTCTCTCTCTCAGACCTCTCTCTCTCAGACCTCTCTCTCTCAGACCTCTCTCTCTCAGACCTCTCTCTCAGACCTCTCTCTCTCTCTCTCAGACCTCTCTCTCTCTCTCAGACCTCTCTCTCTCTCTCAGACCTCTCTCTCTCAGACCTCTCTCTCTCAGACCTCTCTCTCTCAGACCTCTCTCTCTCTCTCAGACCTCTCTCTCTCAGACCTCTCTCTCTCTCAGACCTCTCTCTCTCTCAGACCTCTCTCTCTCTCAGACCTCTCTCTCTCTCTCTCAGACCTCTCTCTCTCTCTCAGACCTCTCTCTCTCTCTCAGACCTCTCTCTCTCTCTCAGACCTCTCTCTCTCTCTCTCTCTCTCTCTCAGACCTCTCTCTCTCAAACCTCTCTCTCTCTCAGACCTCTCTCTCTCTCTCTTAGACCTCACTCTCTCTCTCTCAGACCTCACTCTCTCTCTCAGACCTCACTCTCTCTCTCTCTCTCTTTCTCTCTATGACCTCTCTTTCTCTCTCAGACCTCTCTTTCTCTCTCAGACCTCTCTCTCTCTCAGACCTCTCTCTCTCAGACCTCTCTCTCTCTCAGACCTCTCTCTCTCTCAGACCTGTCTCTCTCTCAGACCTCTCTCTCTCAGACCTCTCTCTCTCAGACCTCTCTCTCTCTCTCAGACCTCTCTCTCTCTCTCAGACCTCTCTCTCTCTCTCAGACCTCTCTCTCTCTCTCAGACCTCTCTCTCTCTCTCAGACCTCTCTCTCTCAGACCTCTCTCTCTCTCTCAGACCTCTCTCTCTCAGACCTCTCTCTCTCAGACCTCTCTCTCTCTCAGACCTCTCTCTCTCTCAGACCTCTCTCTCTCTCTCTCAGACCTCTCTCTCTCAGACCTCTCTCTCTCAGACCTCTCTCTCTCAGACCTCTCTCTCTCTCAGACCTCTCTCTCTCTCAGACCTCTCTCTCTCTCTCTCTCTCAGACCTCTCTCTCTCAGACCTCTCTCTCTCAGACCTCTCTCTCTCAGACCTCTCTCTCTCTCTCTCAGACCTCTCTCTCTCTCTCTCTGACCTCTCTCTCTCTCTCTCTCTCTCTCTCTCTCTCTCTCTCTCTCTCTCTCTCTCTCTCTCTGACCTCTCTCTCTCTGACCCCTCTCTCTCTCTGACCTCTCTCTCTCAGACCTCTCTCTCTCCCAGACCTCTCTCTCTCTCAGACCTCTCTCTCTCTCAGACCTCTCTCTCTCTCAGACCTCTCTCTCTCTCTCAGACCTCTCTCTCTCTCTCTGACCTCTCTCTCTCTCAGACCTCTCTCTCTCTCTCAGACCTCTCTCTCGCTCTCAGACCTCTCTCTCAGACCTCTCTCTCAGACCTCTCTCTCAGACCTCTCTCTCAGACCTCTCTCTCAGACCTCTCTCTCAGACCTCTCTCTCTCTCTCTGACTTCTCTCTCTCACTCGCTCTGACCTCTCTCTCTCACTCGCTCTGACCTCTCTCTCTCACTCTCTCTGACCTCTCTCTCTCACTCTCTCTGACCTCACTCTCTCACTCTCTCTGACCTCACTCTCTCACTCTCTCTGACCTCACTCTCTCTGACCTCACTCTCTCCCTCTCTCAGACAGACACTCTCCCTCTCTCTGACAGACACTCTCCCTCTCTCAGGCAGACACTCTCCCTCTCTCAGGCAGACACTCTCCCTCTCTCAGGCAGACACTCTCCCTCTCAGGCAGACACTCTCCCTCTCTCAGGCAGACACTCTCCCTCTCTCAGACAGACACTCTCCCTCTCTCAGACAGACACTCTCCCTCTCTCAGACAGACACTCTCCCTCTCTCAGACAGACACTCTCCCTCTCTCAGACAGACACTCTACCTCTCTAAGACAGACACTCTACCTCTCTCAGACAGACACTCTACACTGGCGACACAGTTTATTACACTGCGGCCAGATCCGCAAGCCGGGAGATTTCCCGGCTTGCTAGTGGCCGCCCCTCGGCGTGCCGCGCGTCATAGACGCGCGGTCACGCGTCTTCGGGAGCGTGCGCCCCCTGCACGCGCGTCCAGGGGCTCCCCGAGGGAGCCCTGGTGTCCCGCGATCGCGGGACAGCGGCAGGGGGTTCCGGGGGACCCGGTGGACCCGGCAGCGGTAGGGAGAGCGCCCCGATCGGAGGGCGCTCTTCCGCTGCTTCGGCGCGCGCCCGTCACTCTCGGGCGCGCGCCAGGCTACTGCTGCGGCACAGAACGGGCAAATGCTCGAATAAACTGTGCCGCAGCAGTACCTCTCTCAGACACACACTCTACCTCTCTCAGACACACACTCTACCTCTCTCAGACACACACTCTACCTCTCTCAGACAGACACTATCTCTCTCACTCTCTCAGATACACTCTCTCACTCTCTCAGACACACTCTCTCACTCTCTCAGACACTCTCTCTCACTCTCTCAGACACACTCTCTCTCAGACACACTCTCTCTCACTCTCTCTCACTCTCTCAGGGAGGGAGGAAAGGCATGAGATCCGTGCAGGCAGCTCCCTGCACACAGACACACATAAATACACACACACATAAATACACACACACACAAATACACACACACACAAATACACACACACACACACACACAAATACACACACACACACATAAATAAATAAATAAATACACACAGATACACACACACAGATGCAGATACACACACACACACAATAAATACACACAGATACGGGGGGGTGGGGGGGTATGGCTGAACGGCCCGGTCCCTGCACGGGGGAGGTCAGTGCTGCGGGGGCCTGTGCTACGTGGGGGGAGGGCCGGTGTGCTGCGGGGAGGGAGGGCCGGTGTGCTGTGGGGAGGGAGGGCCGGTGTGCTGCGGGGAGGGAGGGGGGGGGGGGGGGTGAGGCTGCAGTGCTGCTGGGAGACTGTGAGGGCTTTCTGATCTTTCATGGGGAAGGCCTGGGCGTACCGGGTGTAATGGTCCGTGATGACCAGCACATTGCATATTCCCCGGCTATCAGGCTCAATGCACAGAAAGTCCATACACACAAGGTCCATGGGACCAGAACTCTTCAGATGGCCCATAGGGGCTGCTCTGGTGGGCAAAGTCTTGCGCTGTGTACACTTAGTACAACGGCGACAGTGGCATTCAACGGCCTCTCACATCTTGGGCCAGAAAAAACGGTCTCTGACCAACCCAAAAGTCTTCTCTATTCCGAGATGTCCATGCTCATCGTGTAGGGACTTCAACACCATGTATTGCAAGTTCTTTGGGAGGACTAGTTGTCGCCTATCCGGGTGGTTGTGGTATTGCACCACCCAATAGAGCAAGCAATTGTCTATTTCGAATGTGTCCACTTCCCGCATGAGCAATGCCACTAAGTCATTGGGAGCACGCTTCAGAAGGGCTGAGTTCTTCTTTTCAACGGCTTGCCTAATGATACTGACAACAGGATCTCGTATTTGATAATCTACCAGATCTTTCCACCGTAGCACCTTGTCGTGCGTTATGTTCATCCCTTTGGGGCCGCAGTAAGCGGCTGGGACAGCCTGCAACTGGCATCCCAATGAATCTGCCACTCGTAATTCTGAGAAGGCCACTTGGTCGTTGACGATGGCGGCAGTGCTACACATAGCTCGCACTCCGGGTCCTGGGAGTTCTTCCCATTCCTCATCATCTGGGGTAGCAAGTAGTCCGGGCCGTCGGGAAAGTGCGTCAGCCCCGACATTCAATGGTCCCGGCTTATACTTCATGGAAAAGCTGTAATTGTTTAGAGCGGCCAGCCATCGGTGTCCTGCTGCATCTAATTTGGCCGACGTATTGATGTACATAAGGGGATTGTTATCCGTCCTTACCTCAAACGTCACTCCGTACAGGTCGTGGAGCTTCTCGGTGATCGCCCACTTGAGGGCCATAAACTCCAACTTGTGGACGGGGTACCTCTGTTCACTGGGGGTCAGACTGCGACTGATGTAGGCAACAGGCCGAAGGCCCTCGGGGTGCTTCTGGTGCAGGACTGCACCCAGTCCATTAAGACTGGCATCCACATGCAGAACGTATGGTTGTTCGGGATCAGCATACGCAAGCACCCGCACTTCGGTCAGACATTTCTTCAATTTCGAGATGGCCTGTTCACACTCAGACGTCCATTTATCACCAAACGGTTGGCGAGCTGATACAGCCTTCCTCCCGGTTTCGTCGGGGTATATCTTCAACAGATTGTTCAGGGGTTTCGCTCAACTAGAGTCCCTTCTACGAAACGATGGTAGTTCCCACAGAATCCCAGGAAGGATCGCAGCTCCGTGACATTCTCGGGACGAGGCCAGTTCACGACTGCTTCTACCTTGGCGGGGTCGGTGGCGATCCCTTGGGCGGGCACGATGTGTCCCACGTAGATCACTGAGGTATGGCAAAACCGGCACTTGTCTAGGGACAATTTCAATCCTTCGTTCCCCAGACGGTCTATCACTTTAAGCAACCTCTCTTCGTGCTCTTCTAGAGTTCTTCCGAAGACAATGACGTCATCCAGGTATACAAGACACTCCCGCGGGCTCATGTCCCTGATAGTCTTTTCCATCAATCGCTGGAAGGTAGCAGGGGCCCCACATATACCTTGGGGCATACGTGTAAATTGATAGAACGCAAGGGGGCAGACGAAAGCTGTCTTCTCCTGATCCTCGGCAGTCATAGGTACCTGATAGTATCCAGATCGTAGATCGAGCACGCTGAACCATTGGCTTCCATTCAGAGCATTCAGGATGTCTTCAATGCGGGAAGGTTTTACTGATCCGGTATAGTACGATTGTTCAGAGTTCGATAGTCGACACACAGACGTACGGAACCGTTCTTTTTCCGCACCACCACTATGGGTGACGCGTAGGGCCCCCGAGACTCCGTCAAAATCCCAGCGGTTTCCATGTCTTGTATGACGTTCCTCACATCGTCCACATCCCGCGGGGCGATGCGACGAGAGCGTTCTCGGAACGGAGTGGCATCACTCAGTTGAATGGTATGTTGGGCACTGCGACTGCACCCCACATCCATCTCACTCATGGAGAACACATGTCGTCGTTGATTCAGATGGGTTGTCAACCGTTCTTTCCACCTGGTGGACAGCATTGACTCACCGAAGTTGAAGTCCAGATCGACTAACCGCTCATCCACGGCTGCCGCCTTCACCTGAGGCTTGTTTTCTACAGGGCTGACCGGATATATGCAACCCAACTTCTGGTCGGCATCAAATTCCATCGGGAAAGGGGAGAGGTTCTGCACATACACGTGGGTTCATAGAGGGATCTTAGCCGTCCACTCCCTCACTTCGGGTAGTACCCTATACCCTCTCTGAACTTCGTCTTCTTCAGGCATACTCTCCAGAGAGAACAGCTGATCGCTCTCATCTCGTTCGGGATAACAACACCAGACGGCCATTCTTTGCACTCCCCCTGGTAATATGGTCGTCAGTCCGTGTTGACGGTTGTAGAGATCCCCGTGATGCTCCAGGGCATATACCCGTTTGCACTCTTCTCGTAGGACCGGATCTATGAGACAGGTGGCTAGCGGCAACTCATTAGTCTCTTTCAGGTACGCTCGGATCACCGCTTGTACTATATAAGCGTTGGTGCCCAAGATGATCGGGTACTTGCACTGGTCTTGGGGCTCCGAACATACCAGGGCCGCTAAATGCATGGGGTGTCTCTTGCCGGTGTTCAGCTTGGGTATTTCCATTTGAACCCTTACAATCCCATTGATGGGGTAGTCTTCATTGCTTAACCCCCGTACTTTCACATGATCGCCGCTCTCAGGGGGCAGTGTCTGAGGTGCTGGTCATAGAACGGGCGGTATATAATGGTCACTTGTGATCCTGTGTCCAGTAGGGCCGACGCATAGATCCCTTCCAGTAACACCCGTATGATAGCAGTGGGGCCTACTTGGCTAAAAGCTTCCCGGGAGGAGGCGTCATCCCCGGGGCTGGCGACAGCAGGGACATCGGGGGCTCCCGAAGGGGTTTCCGGGCCAGACTCGGCAGTTTGTACTCAGCATACCATCGACCGGGCTGGGTTTCTTCTGTCGGGCGGTTTTTCTTCTGGAGGGTCCTCCCTCTCCGGACAGTTGTAAGAGACGTGGCCTTTCTTCCCGCAGTTGTAGCAAACTACTTCGCGGCGCTCAGGACGACCGTTGTACGCGGATGATAACCTCTCAGGAACACGACTTTCCCTGGCAGGCGGCTTGTGAGTTGCTTCCTCCTCTGGGGCGGAAGATTTCTTACCCTTCGGGGCAGCGGGAACCACGGGATCACTCTTGATGGTAGCTTTGGGTTTCTTTGGTTCATGGAAATGTTGCTGCACTTCATGTTCTCTGATGTACTCCATTAATTCCCTGTACTTGGGGGGTACTACAGCGGTCGGTGCGGCCCGCATCATTATAGCTATGTTGTGATCAGGTAACGACCCCTTGAGTAACTGTTTGAGTCGGTATCGGTCCGCTTCAGCCGCAGAAATTATACGTTTGTCCAGGAGGGTCCCCAGGGACAGCTGTAGATCACAAACAAAGGCAGATAAATCCTGTCCTTCCTTTTGGCGAAGAGCTTTGAACTGAGCCATTAGCTCATCCTCGTCGTCTTTTCGGGCAAAGGACTGAATTAGCATTTCCACTAGTTCCTGTGCAGTAACTTCTCCTTCCACGTTTCAGTGCATCCGTACCAGCCAGGCGGCTGGACCTCGGAGGCACTCGACCAGCCTCTGTCTTTTGCTGGCTTCAGAGCACGACCACTCCGCTATGGCTTGGAGTGTATGGACCCTCCAGGCCTCGATCCCTTCTTCCCCCGCAGGCGTCGGCAGAATCCCAGAAAAAGCCTTTAGTTTCCGATAGTGCTGGGCTTGGGTCGAGATGGTGGCAGCTTCTACTAGTTGGGAGGCGATCAGGTGCAAGGAAAGGTCGCCACTACTGGGTCCAGCTTCTACCCTAGGCGTGGTTGGGGGCCCGCCGGGCCGTCTATAAGGAGTGGGCGAGCTGCTAGCTTCCCCGACACCGCTCGGGGTGAAGGAGACCTTGGGGGGGCCAGTCCCTTGAGAAGTACTGGTGGCCCAATGGCTCGCGCTTGGTCCAGCAGGTGCAGGCGCGTCGTCAAGAGCCTGGGTGTCAGGATACATCATGATACAGTCCTCTGCAGAGGGCTCGGGGAGGGTCAATACATGAAGAACAGTCTCTGAACATATGTCATATTCAGTGGCCATAAGGTAGGTGGTTTTCCGGCCACCGACCTCCAGTTTCAAGTCTATCAGCCGGGCAGTGGCCAGTCCCGGGCAGTCCCGTACTTGGGTGCGTACGGTGTAACAGGCCGTATAATTGGATACTCCCGCCACTGCAACCACGCGCCTTGGGGACACGCAGCGCGCTAAGGCCCAGTCATGGACGTCTTGCTTCGATGGCACGGACATGATGGTGGTTAAATCGGACAACAACAAAAAAACAGGGCACCCCAGGTAGGATCTCAGCAGCGCCTCCAAATGTAACGGGTATTCCACCCCACCCAATCACATATATCAATATATTATGAATGTAGGGGGGAACCTACATGTTACCAGGTGTGGTGCGTTATACCTGTCAGGCTCACAGGAGGTCTGAGCCTCCGCCAGTGAGAGCCTGGGGTGAATCCTCTGGATCGTTCTCGGGTTCAGCGCCTCCACCTGTGTAGGGTTCTAGGGATATAGAAGCTTGTCTACGCAGGACCCGCATATACAATAACCACGTACTCAGGGATATACATAAAACCAGTTTACTGTAACGCAGAATATATGCAGGCAATAACACACTCTTATAACGTACTCTACTAACACTTCCCCCGCAGGAGTATCTCCACCATGTAACTCAGTCCTCTCAGTGTCTCTTACTCCACTAGGAGCATACCCGCCCACCACCGTGTATCCCCACACCGTGTCCACAGCCTAACCCCTTTTGTCCCATGGTCAGCGCTGCCACTATGTGAATAGGTAATGTGAGAATGGTATAGTTGGTGCACTTATGAGGGTACCTGCCGAGCGCTCCTGCACTCGGGCCAGCAAACAACTTCGCAAAGGATCAGTCGCTTGATGATTCTTTCCGATCCCAGGTCTCCTCGCACGGGGTCCGCCAGGGGCGATCCCACCCTTGAGATAGTCTCTATCTCTGGGTGTAGGCCTGATCCCAAGCCTCCGTTCAGTGAACGCAGCGTCCGCTGTGTCCCTATCTATCACTGACACTAATGGAATAGTCCCTAACTTAGGGCCAGTCCCTATGCACCACAAGCTGGGGGAGTTCAGGACCTATCTGGGGCCTAGGGGGTGTTCTGGCCTATTGCAGTGGGTCACAGACCCCTGCACTCACCTCCTTCCCCTAGCTCTCCCGGTCCAGCACTGACTAGCGTGGCTCAGCACGCGAAAAGTATCAATTCCCTATTGGCTCCCTGGCGTCATGGGGCCGCTCCCGAGGCTCATGGGACTTGTAGTCCCTTCCAAGAGCCTTCCCTGGTAGGCTAACGTTCGCGCGCTTGTCCTGCGCATGCGCGAACTTCCCTGCCAGTTCCCCGCTCTGAAATCTTCACTGCGCATGCGTGCGCAATTCGCTATGGCGGCGCCCTGCACCGGGACCCGCCGAAGCCCTAGCAATGCTACCGCAAGCTTCCCTGGCAACCTGCACTCCTTGATAACGGC
>NC_134486.1:176588584-176671084 GCF_040206685.1 Ascaphus truei | reverse complement strand
ATACAGAACTAAATTACTAGCAATCAATTAATCCAATCCAAAATAAATACCATAATTAACAATTAAAACACCAAAACATTAATAAATAAATGAAAGCTCAAAGTAAACACCATCAGAAAAAATCTAACTACCAAAAAGAAGCCACTATTACAAAGCAAGCCACCCCCTCCCCCCCAAAATAAACTATTTAAAACACCACAAAAAATGACATCTTACTAAATAAAACTAAAAATTAAATTGGCCAAACATTTCTAAACAAAGAAGCAAAATACATTTAAAATACATAAAAGCAAGCATTTGCAAAAATAAACATTGCTTGTCCCCTGTATGTATGTATATCCATAAAGAGACATACATAAATACAGTGGCAATGAATGTGCATAGAAAAAATGCAATCACGATTTTAAAAAAAATTAAAAACCTGTAAAAGAAAAATAACATACATTCTACATTTTTCCTTACCTTTAGAAGTCTTCATCCTCCGATTCCTGGAGACACCGCAAGCTCTCGAAACCAATCCACGAAATCAAACAGGAACAGGCCACAGGTAAAAAAAAATCCAAAGTCCTTTTCTTTGCACCAGCCTTTAGCTGGTGCAAAAATCTGGCGTACTTTTAAAGCACGATTGACTTTTCACTGCTTAGTGAATCCCGCTGACTGGCAAAAAGAGGCGCGTTTGCCGTTTTTTGCCTGATCAGACGTGTTTTTTTGACAGGGCTGAAAAAATGCCTTTTAAGGCCGATAAAACGCTGTTATCACTGCTTAGTGAATAGCGCAGCAGGCTGTATCGGCCTTAAAAGCCACTTATCGCTTTTAAAAGCAGTTATCACAGCTTAGTGCATAGCCCCCAAAGTCTCTGTTGTCTAAATTTAGCATAGGTTGAACTTGATGGACACATGTCTTTTTTCAACCTCATCTACTATGTACTGTAACTATGTAACTACTATGTAACTATGTAACTACGTATCTTTGGTACTGTTGTGCCATCTGGACCATTTAAAAAATACTCATATTTTATAATACAGTCCAGATGTATGATATTTATTGTCAATCAGCCAAATGTATTCCTTAAATAGGTCCCTTTCATTAGTATTCTAGGAAGGGCTCCCTCTTTAACTAATCAAATTCAGACAGACATTCAAATATATATCTGCCATAGTGTCCAATCGCAAAACTCTACTGCTCGTGCACAAAAATTTATTTTTCAGGTTAAATATATGAAAGTAAAAGTAAAATGTAGTGAAAGGTCTAAAAATATATACAGTATTTATTTTAAAAACAATTCAGGAGTTACAATAATTTCAGACCGGGTTAAATGCAAACAGCACTGATATAATCCTAGCAACATTGATGAGTCATATGTCTAAATTGCAATATCCTAATTAATTTGACAGAAGCAGAATGCAGCTTCATTATACACCATAATCAACAAAGGGAGTTTAGGATCGATAGAGCACATCTCTGGTGGGCAAATATAATTAAAACACGTAGTTCAAAAAAGGCTCCCTTGATCCATTGGAAAGGATCTAGCTGCTATCGGCATCATTTACAGTATACTGTAAGTAATCTATTTTTACAGCATGTAACATCTAAAGGTTCCATTGGTGGTTCAATTAGATAAATCTAGTTTATTGATGCCTTAAAAAAAACCATAGCCTTTCAATGTTTTCATGGTAACATATGTGTTGAACATATTGTCTTTTTTTCTTTTTCATGACACCATTTTTGTTGAAGCCATCTCTCTTCTGACAGTGTCACGCTTCTAAGTAATTTATTTTCTTCTCCGTGAAAAGTAATTAGGATACCACCAGTTCATTTACATACATGATAAGACTTACAGTGAGTTGTACCATTTTAATTTATTATTCTGGAGGGGATAATTAATTATTGTGGTTGGAAGTGTGTGTATGCGTGGGTGCGTGTGTGTGCGCGCGTGCGTGTGTGTGAGAAATAGAGAGAGGGGGAGGTGAAATTGAAAGGGGGAGGTGAGGGTGAGCAATAGAGAGAGAGTAGTGATAGTTTTGGGGGAAAGTGAGAGGGGAGGTGGGGAGAAGAATAGTGAGGAAGAGAGGGGGGAAATTGAGTGAGGAAGAGAGGGGGAAGAGAGGGGATAAGAGTAAGAGATACAGGGAGAGAGAAACACATTCAGAGAGGAGGGCAAAAGGAGGGTGAGAGCGAGGAGGTGTGAAAAAGTATGGGAGAGCTCACAAAGCCGCTGACAAGAGGGAGTGGGAGACCCGGTGGAAACTCCAATGTTTTAAATGCCTTGGTGAGTACATGTAGGAATAAAAATCTACTTTCACCATTGCCTTTTCCCCACCTTACTCTCTCCTCCATCATGTCCAGCTCCTCTTTGCACTCTCTCTTCCCCTCTCTTTGCCCTCCGTGCCTTACTGTGTCTGCTCCTTTATGTGCACACTGCACCCCCTCCTCTCCTACTCATCTCATCTGTCTACAACTCTACTTGGTGTCTCTTTCCTCCTCCTAATGATCCTGCTGTTCCTCCTCCCCTCTCTTTGCACTCCCTCCTTCCCCCCATGCACACTGCTCCCAATATGTGTCTGGGTCAAGGATTAGGAGAGATATCCCCAGCAGCAAGGAGGAGTAGAGAGAGAGGAGTTGAGAAAAGGATATGTGGGTATGCTTTTTATTGAGAGGTGTAGAAGTTGTTGGGAAAGGTGTGTACATAGTGGTGCAGTGTTTGGGCACAAGCATAGATGGAGGGAAGGGGCGATGAAGAAATGTGGATAGGAGGAGAGTGGGGAAGTTGGAGAGAACAGAAAAATTTACAAAGGAGTGAAGAAATAGCAAACAGAAAAAGCAATAGGGAGGGCATAATGAGATGCAAGGAGAGACAGATAGAAGGAGAGCGTTCCCAGGTAATAGAGGATAAGAAGAGAAGGTGAAAGAGCAGGTGTATAAATTAGGCCTGGGAGGGCAGTGTAGCACTGAAGATTAAACAGCAGCTTTGAAACTGAGTCTGCAGACGTGTAAAAAAAACTTTGAGAAAAGTCAAGTTCTCATAGTTGCATGGTTGTTGATGAAGTGCAGAGTCCAGTTCTTCTTTTATACTTCACCTCCAATTTTAATTACACAGGCACTTTATGTGACACTTACACAGCCATATTTTACAAATTTGTATTTTACAATTGTAGGTAATTTTAGAATATATCTTACAATTTTAAATATAGTTGTATAACTACCATAGGAACCTTTGGTGAATAGTTGCAATTTACTTTACATTAATATTTTAGTCAATTGTTATATTATTTACATTGCATTTATTTTTAGGGCAAAATTCTACATTATTATTAGATTGAACTATTCAATTCATAATGAACTTCCACACTTTCTTTAACTGATGTAATATTTACATGGCATTGCTTGTTTAATTTGTGTGCCAAAAGTTGCATATCTGTGCTTTTTAGTTTTTGATTGGTTTATATAGTATAGAAAAAAACTCATATAAACATGTCTACAGAGAAGGGTGATCAGTCTATGCAACGTTGCATATCTGTAACACTGTGCTCACCACAAATAAGGAGGGACCCCGGGACTAAGATGGGAATGGGTACAAATGCCACCCACGGCCACGGGGGCACATCTGGAATGTAGATTGGTCGAGGTAGCCAGGTCAGGGTTGGAGAGGTAAGAGTCATCGTTATACTTGCCAAGTGTGACGGTTCAGGGGATTCCTTCCCCTCCATGTGTTCTTGGCGCTCCGCTCCTTCCTACCCTCTTGTCTTTTCCTTGCTTCCCCCTGCTATTCTCCCTTCCTCCTCCCGCATCTGTCCCTCTGTGGCAGCCTCTGATGCTCTCCCGGCGTCTGCGCGCGCTCCCCGCAAGACACGCGCACTTTCTCGGTCTCCCGTTCCCCGTTGCAGTGCTCCCCACTCACGGCCCCCCTCGGCTCCCGTTACGGTCCCCTTACCTCATGCAGTCTCTCCTCCTGTCTTTCCTCCACCCTCAGCAGTGCTCCTGCGGCATGGCGCTCCGCGCGCCTCGTGACGCAGCCTGTGCGCGCGCACTCTAACCTTACAGAGGGCGCGCGCACACGATCCTCTTGTAGGCTTTCCCAGACCCCTGGCCCCTCCTCTCATGCTCTACAGGCTTCATCTCCCTTACTGGCTCACCTGTCTCCTCTTCTTCTCCCCCTGACCTATCTCTAGCTTCTCACTCAGAAGCGTGTGTGAAGAGCTCCCAGGCATTTGGTAAGGAATCAGCTTTATTCTTTCTTTATTTGGTATATTTTGCTGTGGATCTGTGGGGGAGTATACTGGAAGTATACTGTGAGTTTTTAGAGGGTTTTGGGTGCTTTTTCAGGTTTTAAAACCGTTTTTGGTTTGCACCCAAAGGCTGCAGTGTTTTAACCCAGCATAAGCTGCAGTTTGGCTGGCAGGAAACTGCAGTCTCAAACCCTCTCTCCTCCCCTACCCCTGGCTGTTTATTTTACTTCTAGTTTCACATTAATTTAAGCCTGATTTCCTTTTGTCATTTGCTTTTTTGGGAGCTCTGTGTCTTACTTTAAGACCTTCAATATTGTGGTGTGGTTTCTTGTAAGAGAGAGAGTTAAATAATAAGGGGAGAAAGAGAAGATTACAGCAGGTTTTAAAAAGCTGTTTTTCTTCCCCTCCCTGTGCAGAGAGAGTTAATTGATTCTTAAAGGAACAGTTTCTCTCTGCACCTCTCTCCCTCAGCACTATTTCCTCCCCTTACTTAGAGGCTTATTTCATCATGTCTGGGGGGAATAGGACTAGTGCAGCAATGGGGGCCACACCTGGATATCGGACTCCAAAAACTGGGGCCCCTAGGAGCAATAACCACAGCCCTAGGCCTGGTACATCCAGTGCCCTGGCCACACCTCCCCCAGCTCCTGTTGTCAGTTTAACCCCTGCAGTCCCAGTTCCAACTTGGGCGCAGGTGGCAGCTGCAGGCATTGACCCCAGTAATAACAATGCTGGGGCCATGCCCTGTCTGAGCAGGAAGCTTGGGGTGAGGTGCCCAATGTCACCTGGCCTCAACATGGAGATCTATGTGAGGGCTGTGGCAAACGTTGTGGGTCCCTCTGCTGTGGTGGCGACCAGCAAGATGTATGGGAGGGGCATTTTCTTCCTCCGTACGCTGGCTGCCACCCACACCCTGGTGCAGAAAGGCATCAGTGTAGGGGGACCTACATCCCCGTAGAACCCATGGAGGGGTTAGGCACAAAAATCATCCTGTCCAATGTGCCCCCCTTCATCCCAGACAGCCTCATGCGCCCACACCTGCAAGCCCTGGGAGATATTAAATCTCCCATAACAAAAATTCCGCTGGGCTGCAGGGATAGAGCGCTGAGGCATGTGCTCTCGTTTAAGCGGCAGGTACAAGTGCTGCTGCCGGGGAGCACAGAATCTGTGGAGGGTTCTTTTAGGGTGCCCTACGAGGGCATAATGTACACTGTGTTCTTTGGCACGTAGGGGGTTAGATGTTATCTGTGCAAGGAGCTGGGGCACACTCGTAGGAGTTGCCCCAAAGGGAACAGAGGACCTATCCCAACTCCTACACCCGCCCCTCCCTCTGCCAAGACACCCCGTACCGCTGTGCCCACCACAGCGGGGCCCTCAGGGGCCCAGGTCCCTCCTGGGACCACAAGAGATGTCGCTGTCCCATCTGGAACAGTGACATCTGTACCTCTCCCCAAAGAACAGAGGGAGAAGGAAAAGCCCTTGAGAGCCCAGGTCCCCCCTGGGACCACAGAAGATGTCACTGCTCCATCTCAAACAGTGACATCTGAACCTCTCCCCCAAAAAAAGAGGGAGAAGAAAAGAAGAAAAGAGTCACCCCAGAACAGTCACCCTCTGTTGTCACTGTCCCCCCCCAAGAACACCTTACCCCCAATGTAAGCACCGTACAGGGTGCGGGGGAGCAGGAAGAAGCTCCGGCTGGAGAGACAGTGGCACCCTCACCTGGGGAATCACCCCCCAGGAAGAAGCCTTTTAAAACCAAAAACAAGAGGGTGATTGAGGAGGTCGAGGAGGGTGACCCGTATTATGTTCACCCTCGGATGTCTCCTAAGCGGAACGAAACATCAGTTCCGCACAAGGTGGCTCCATCTGGCCCACTGGTTCAGATTAGCCATTGTGAGCCGGACCCCAGAAAGATGCAGCCCCCCCCCCTCGAAGATCTGGAGGGAATGCAGGAGGAGGTACCCGGCGTCCCTGGGGCGGAGGATCAAAGCGCTCAACAACATGAGGCTTTGCCCCTAGAAATGGACGTTGGAGAGCCTTCCAACACCCCTCGCAGTTGGAGAACATCCCCCAGGGACCTGTGTTTCGGTGAATCTGCCGCGCCGGACGCAGTTGTCTTCGGGTCTCGGAGGTCGGCCAGGATCCCCCTCTGGCTTTACCGCCTTCGGGTGACGCACCTGAGGCTGAGTCAGGGTTTGTGTCACCGGAGGGAGGGGATGGGCTGGGGCTGACCCCCATGGTTGAGGATTTGGTGGATGGAGCGAGGGAGGCAGGTGTAGGTGGGGATGCTTTAGAGAGCGTTTCAGGTTACACCTGGAGGGTGTCTGACGTGAGCCTTCTTTGTGGGGAGTCTTGGTCCTTGTCAGAGATGACTGACAGGCTGGACTCTCTCCTTGGGGTGCTTGCTGAGGAGTGCCCTCCCACGGTTGGTGAGTGCCCTCCCACGGTTGGTGAGTGCCCTCCCACACTTGGTGAGTGCCCTCCCACGGTTGGTGAGTGCCCTCCCACAGTTGGTGAGTGCCCTCCCACGGTTGGTGAGTGCCCTCCCACGGTTGGTGAGTGCCCTCCCACGGTTGGTGAGTGCCCTCCCATGGTTGGTGAGTGCCCTCCTGTGGTTGGTGCGAACACCTGTGGCTTCCGTTTTATCCACACGGTGATGGAGGAGATTAGGAGAGCACTGGGTACCTCTGTGGTCCCCGAGGACTCTCGGGAGACTACTGCCTCCACCATGCCGCCATCAGCTTCCCCTGAACATCCTGCCTCGGGGATGGATGTGGAGGGTATAGTGGACCCCCTTGTGGAAACACCGAGGAGGGGACCCACTCTAGGGCTGAGAAAGTACCCCGCAGAGAAGGGCGGGGGTCTTGAGTTTTTCAGCCAAGAGGAGTTGGGGCTCAGTGAGGAGTCCTCTGGCACTGTGGAGTCGGTGGACTCCTTGAGCCCTGTTATCCCTGCCCAGGAGCTAGATGAGTTCCTGGGAGATACCCTTCACAAGCATTGAAAAAAGAAGGTGAAGTTGGCCCTCAAGAAGTGGAAGGATGCTTCGTTCATTCTCCACTCTCTTTTTGTATACATCAGGGCCAACCGCAAGGCCAGAATCTCAGGGTCTAATGAACATGTTCGTGCCCTGAAGCTCTACAAATTGATGCGAGAGCATGTAAAGGCTTCTTGGGGTATAGCACCCTGAGCGCCTGTGGGAAGGAAAACTCTTGACTACCAATGGCTTTGAGCATCGGTACGCTAAATGTTAACGGCTGTAAGGACGGGTTGCGCAGGTTTCAGGTACTCTCCTTTTTACAGAAGGGAAAGTATTCTGTGAGTTTCCTGCAGGAAACCGATACCACTCCAGAGGCTGAAGCCAGCTGGCATTTGGAGTGGCGAGGCAGTGTCTTCTTTAGCCACCTCACTTCATCATCTAGTGGGGTGGTGACCCTGTTCTCTGAGTCCTTTCAACCAGAGGTGCTGCTTGCCAAACCTGTTGTTCCAGGTCGCCTGTTGCATCTCAGGGTCCGGCACGAGGACTACACGTTAAATTTCCTGAACGTGTATGCTCCTGCCACCGGACCCCTGAGAAGGCAGTTCTTCATCAGAATGTCTGAATACCTGGAGACAGTCGACGCGGACGAATACGTGGTGCTCGGGGGTGATTTTAACTGTACCCTCGAGGCTCAGAAAGACCGGAATGGTCCGGAGCCACACCCGTGTTCTGCGTCGGACTTGCGGGAGGTCATCACCCGCTACTCCTTGGTAGACGTCTGGCGAGAACAACATCCTGAGGCATCCACTGAGTTCACCCATGTTAGGGTGTTTAGGGGTGAACGGATCTCCTGGTCCCGGATCGACAGGCTGTATATTTCCAGCCACAGCCTGTCACGAGCCCAGTCCAGTGCCATTAGGCTGGCGCCGTTTTCGGACCACAATTGTGCGTCCGTGACGGTGACGCTGCTACCTGCAGCACCATCGGCCGCATATTGGCACTTCAACAATACGTTGTTGGAGGACAAGGGGTTTGCGACGTCGGTCCGAGACTTTTGGATGGCTTGGAGAGGTTGCAGGTCAGACTTTGCCAAGTTAGAGCAGTGGTGGGACGTGGGCAAGGATCATCTGCACCTCGTGTGTCAGGAGTACACCAAAGGTGCCAGCAGGCGGCGCGATGCTGAGATCGAGACCCTCAGGGAGGAGGTGCTCGATCTTGAAGCGGCTGTCTGTGGCAGGAGACTAATACCTGCAGAGTATGTACGTGGAGAAGAAGTGCGCACTCCGGGACTTGGAAGATCGGAGAGCTCGGGGGGAGTATGTGTGATCCCGCATCCACTTCCTTCGGGAGATGGATCGCGGGTCGCGCCTCTTCTACGCGCTGGAGAAAAAGAGGGGAAACCGTAGACATATCACCTGCTTGTTGGCAGAGGACGGTACCCCTCTGACTGACCCGGAGAGCATCCGGGACAGAACCTGGAGATTCTATGTAAATCTTTTCTCTCCGGAGTCCATCCAGCCAGATAAATGCAGGGTCTTATGGGAGGGGCTTCCCACGGTCGGTGAGGATGGAAGGGAGCGACTTGAGTTACCTTTGACTCTGGCCGAGCTCTCTGAAGCCCTCAATCTCATGTCCCGCGGAAAAACGCCGGGGCTAGACGGGCTGACTGTGGAGTTCTTCCGGTTTTTCTGGGAGATGCTGGGACCTGATTTCACAGAGGTCCTAGCCGAAGCCCTGGAGACCGGTGAGATGCCCCTTTCGTGTCGGCGGGCAATACTGTCTCTGCTGCCGAAGAAGGGGGATCTCCGCCAGATTTCCAACTGGCGACCGGTCTCACTGCTCAGCATGGACTATAAGATCGTAGCCAAAGCGCTTTCGCTGAGGCTCAAGTCCATGCTGGCAGAGGTGATTCACCCCGACCAGTCCTATACTGTCCCGGGCCGGAGTATTCATGACAACATTTTTCTGGTCCGGGACCTGATGCACAACGCACAGAGGACTGGTCTATCACTCGCCTTCCTGTCCCTAGATCAAGAGAAGGCGTTTGACAGAGTGGATCACTGTTACCTTATGCAGACCCTGCAGGCGTTTGGCTTCGGCTCACAATTTGTGGGCTTTCTCCAGATGCTGAACGCCTCTGCAGAGTGTCTGGTGAAGATCAACTGGTCCCTGACGGCACCTTTTGTGTTTGGTCGGGGAGTACGTCAAGGGTGCCCCCTGTCTGGGCAACTGTACGCGCTGGCCATTGAGCCCTTCCTCTGCCTACTGAGGAGGAGGCTCACCGGGCTGGTGCTGCGGGAACCCGACATGCGGGTAGTCCTGTCGGCTTATGCCGATGACGTGCTCCTCGTGGCCCAGGACCTAGATGATCTAGAGCGGGCACAAGCGTGCCAAGAGGTCTACACCGTGGCCTCTTTTGCTCGGATCAACTGGTCCAAGTGCTCCAGCATTCTAGTGGGTCCCTTACAGGTGGACTCCTTGCCCCCCGCATTTCAGAATGTCTCGTGGGAGAGTGATACTCTCAAGTATCTGGGAGTCTACCTGTCTGCTGCGGAGAACCCGGCCCCGGAAAACTTCAGTGATCTTGAAGAACGGGTCGTTGCTCGTCTGGGGTCATGCGTGTATCTGTCGAGAATGCTTTCCCTCAGGGGAAGAACCCTGGTGATTAATCAGCTGGTGGCCAGTCAGCTATGGCACCGGCTGATAGCCATGGGTCCAACCCCCGAATTTATCAACAAGATCCAGAGGAAGTTGATGGATTTTCTCTGGATGGGGAAGCATTGGGTCTCTGCGGGAGTTGCATGTCTCCCCTTGGAGGAGGGTGGACAGGGAGTGGTGTGTGTCCACTCCCAGTTACACACTTTCCGCCTCCAATAGAGATACCAGAGATACCTATTCGCTGATCCGTCTCCGCAGTGGTGCCAGCTGGCGACCAGTTTCTTTTGCCAGCTGCGCAATATGAGGTATGACCGGCAACTGTTTATCATCAGGCCCTAGGGTTTAGGTAGAGACCTCTCGGTGCTGCCGGCATACTACCGGGACTTACTTAAGGCCTGGAAACTGGTCTCCGCGACCAGGAAGTAACAGGCGGTGGGGGTTGATTTCCTCGCCAAGCCCCTGCTGTATAATCCGGCAGTGGTGGCTCGGATGTTGGATTCACCCTCTATTTGCCGCCGGCTAATCCTGGCGCAGGTGACCAGAGTCGGGGATCTCCTGGACTTTGAGCAGCGAGACTGGGTTAGGGCAGAGGTGCTCGCGCCCCGAATGGGTCTGCGTACTGCCTGCGTCCCTCATCGTTTGATCCGGGAGATTAAAGATGCCATCCACCCCGACTCACGCACCTTCATTGAGGGGGTATTGCAGACCGGAGAGCCTTGTCAACCTTTCAACCCTAGCTCTCCGGATCTTTGCGTGGAACCCAAACCACGGCAACCCCCTCGGGCTCCTATTTCCCCCAACCTCAGCAGGTTGGGGGATATGTCCCCGGCATGTTTTCGCAGCATGCCGAGGAAAGACCTGTATTCTCTAGTGCTCCATATAGTGCATTACCTCGCCCTTGTCACCCGCCCAGATACTATCTGGAGGCGGGTATTCCCTGCGAATAAGGGCGAGAGACCCCGGTGGAGGGAACTCTATTCATCCTTGGTTCCCCGTCCCGCCGGGGATTTGAGTTGGAGGGTCCTCCACGGTGCACTGAGCATAGGAAAATACTTAGCACACTTCACGGACTCCCCCGCCGCCTGTCCCTTCTGTGGCGAGCGGGAGTCAGTGTATCACATTTATTCGAGTTGCGCCAGACTGCAGCCCCTCTTTTCCTTCTTGAGGAGCCTTCTCCTGCAGTTCTGGCTACACTTCTCCCCGCATCTTTTTATTTTTGGGTGCCCAGTGTCCCGGAACAATAAGCCTAGGGATCTCCTGGTCAACCTGCTCCTGGCATTGGCTAAGGTAGCCATTTGTAAAACCAGGAAGCAGTGTTTGGAGGGGGGGGTCCCAACAAACATCGTGGCCATGTTTCGGGCGCTGGTGCACTCCCGTATTCGGGCAGAGTACTCGTACGCCGAGTCTACTGGGACGGTTTCAGAGTTTGCCTCCCAGTGGGCGTTAGGCGGGGTGCTTGGCTCGGTATCCCCCATCAAGGGTTCTTTAGATTTAACCCTTCTGTTTTAAGTGCACTTCATCAGTGCATTTGTTGGGTTCATTTAATTTTTGTTTGACTGGTTTATCTTTGTTCTACTTGGCAACAAGTAGAATTGCTGTTCAACTGAATACTCATTTTGGTAGCCTCATGACACTCTATCAAGCATAAGTGGATACATTATCCACTTGTGGTTGCCTCAATCGGGTAATCAATTTATCTATACCACCACCACGGCTTACAAGTCTATGTTTTAACTCTGTGCACCCCCCTACAGTGCATGCGTGGTTATACTCACGCGTGGACAGTTGTATTCGGGTGTAGGGGTCTATGCGGGTAACGGCTACCAGCCGCATAGCTTACTGTGGAAGGAGAGGCCAGCCTAATCAGCTGTTAGGTACCGGCATTTGAAATTCTCCCTACTCAGACGTTTTCGCGCTTCCACTGGTATACTTATACTAGCCTGCTACACTACGCAGTGACCGTATCTTACCAGTCACGGCGTGTTACTTTCAGCCTCACACTGAGGCTAGAAATAGTTTATTTATTATTGCTATCGAGGCGTGTAGTGGGGAGAGCGAGAACCACGGGTTTACATGCACCGCTGTGCACGATACTTACCTCTCCGCGGTAGAAACTGACTTATTTCAGCCCGTTGACTCTTGAGGCTCCAGGACAGGTACACATCTCACTGCGCAGCATATTCATCAGACATGTATTAACCATTGCACTACCATATTCCTATGCTCTGTGCATGATGCGCTATATACCCCCTCCACACAAAGGGTTTTACTAGTGCTTTTATTTATTCCTGGATATGAATCTTGCTATTTATGTGCTTACAAGTTTGTTACCCTCTTTTGCGCAATTGTTATGAGGGTCCTCCTTATAGAAATATCTCCAACACAGGAGATCATATTTATACCATCACTGGGGGACACACCACTATCCCCCACATCAGCCTTAGCCAGTGCATATATCAGCACCTATCTGGCTGCATTTGTGCAATGATTACACTGTGAGGGTTACCAACTCACCTCACAGTGCACATTACATTGCCCTATAGGCTAGTGGGGGTCTGGGGAAGAAAAACTCTTACATGGGTTTGTCTCCAATGCTATTAGCGTAATTCTATCATTTGCCATACAGTCAAGGAGGTTACCTGCTGGTACTGAATATATGTGTATAGGTGGTCACATTAACTGGAACCATCATCGCACCCTTGCCACGGATCATTAATACATTACTATACAGTAAATCACTACATGCTTTGATCCAGTCCCTAAGGGGACAAAATGATATCTATACGGTGGCCCCGTTACGGCCCCATTGCTATATCTATAGGCAGCAATACCATAGCAACAGATCCTGAAAATCTATCAGGGATCTCCATACGTTATATCAACCTAACTTACCAGAGTTACGGTACAAATTGACAGTCATGTACTGTTTGATACATATTTATTTTAAACCCCCTTTTTTTATTTATTGATACAAATAAAGTATTTGAATACATCCACTATACATACAGTTGTGACAGAGTGCTTATATACTAGGTTTTCTTTTCTCTTTGATACAATCATGTCCCTTCCTGGTTAGCACCTCACTTTGGTTCATTGCTAAGTTGTGCGGGTGTTCTTTGTATACATTGTACTGGATTACCCTGCTCTCTACTGCCCTTGAACCCTGCTTATGGACACGACTTTGCTGACTTCTGTGATCCCTGGACTCTGGCTTACGAACATTACGATCCTGCTCTCTAAATCCCTGGACTCTGGCACACCGATATCACTACTCTTACTCTGAACCCCAAAGGCGTTGCAAGTATAACTAACCATCTTTCTACAGGCCCGGCAACGCCATACTACACTCCGGGCACGCCCTCACTGCTATGGGTGCATGGTAAAAACCTTCCCACCTCAGTACTGGGGACTGGCCAGGTCTGCGGGCATACAGGCGTTACACCAAGGTCAGAGTAGGTCCGCATCATTGAAGGTACTATTAGCCGTAGTTGGGGTTGGAGACTGGAGAGTAGTCGTTGTCCGACAGGTGAATGTACTGGAGCTGATTAGCTCTGTTGCCACGGAGCTTGGGCATGTTGCACATGCGTCACGTGCGCGCAGCACAATCCGGATGCAGGACCTGGTGACGTCACCAGTGCACGCATGCACGCTGTGTGGCCTGCAGATGATGTTCCCTTGGAAGGAGCCCCGTGCGTGAACAGAGGTAAGGCGGAGATGCAGGGAAAGAGGTAGGAGGAGAGAGTTCCCAGGTACTGGAGGATAAGAAGAGAATGAGATGAAAGAGCAGGTGTATAAATTATGCCTGGAAGGACAGTGTAGCACTGAAGGTTACACAGCAGGTACCAGTAAGAAAGTCAGTCTTTAGATGTGAAGAAATTGGCAGAGCATTTAGAAAGCCAAGTTCACAGTTGCAGGGTTGATGATGAAGTGCAGAGTCCATTCCTTGTATTCTTCACCTCCAATTCAACTCCACAGACACGTCATATGTGACACTTAAGATGTTACACAGCCAATGTGCAGTCTCATTACACAGGATGCGCGTCTCATTTGACTGTCCCTGGGTGAGTGCCTATCAAACTCAGCCCATCACAGAAGGAGAGGGATGTGCATTCTCACTTGCTGTCTCTGGGTTAGTAGCTGGTCGTTCAGCCTATCACAGAGGGATGTGCAGACATCCTTAGAGAATTATATATGTAGATGCTAGATGCTTGCCCTGCTATGTAGGACTGTTTCTTGGAATCACTAAATTTCTATCTGCTTTTAGCAGATTTTTAACAAAGGAACTTGTTAGTCAAGTTTCTATGTCTGATGCAGATCTATTTGCTAGAGATGTTTATACCAGTCAAAGTTAAGCCAAAAGGAGGCATTTGAAGCAGGCGAAAGGGCAAAACTTACTGACAGATTTAGAATTTTATATATTTCATTATGAAATGTGTGCCATGTAACTCCTCCCTTAGCACCTCCTAATATAGTACAAATAATTTGTACCAAATCATATCATTGCAAGAGAGTGTGACGGTGATAACCAGGCTCAATAATAAAAGTTAAGCCCACTTGGTTACCCCTGATCCGTTTGTAAAGGTCCTAGAGTGTCAGCTCTTGGACCCAACTGTCGTATATGCATCACTGAGACTGTGTATAAATTATGTGACAATTGAGTATTTTTGTGTTTTTGCCTTTCCAGGGGTGCTGGGCAGCGGAGCTCGCGAGGCTGTGAGTTTGAGGGTGGGTTTTGCGGAGAAAATTATATCATATTGTGTCTATGTAGCGGGGATCCCAAGTTATGGGATACCCCAAAGATGTACCTGGGAATTAGGTAAGATTCTCAGGCACATTGAAGCACGGTGCTCTGGCAAAATCCTACCCTGGAAACGTTCTTGAAACTCACCAGTAAATAAACAGAACGGGAAATGAGATGAGGAGTTAAACATAAAAACAGTACAGCCATACTTAATATTCAAACAAATATGTTGGTAAACTATTTTACGGATAACATTTTATTTATGTGTTTATTCTTCATTTGTAGCATTTATAAGGTAGCTTGGATCTTACAACAATGTACTGTAGTATCTTCTCTCCATAAGACCTATGGCAGCCAGTAGTACATGTGGGGATGTGGACACTGATCTCTAAACTCTATACCTGTGAGAGCTGGCAATGGCAACCAGATTATTTACTGGCTTCAAATTACATTTATTTTGCTATTAAAATAATTATTTGATCTTTTACACAATCACTTGATTCAGAGTTGCAAGGATCCCAGAATTTGTATAAGACTTTTTAAATAAAAATATTGACTGTCTGCAAGTGTAGGCTTTGTGGATACTCTTTGTATAAAAAGACAAGTAAGATGCACAAGACTGTTGTTACTGTAAATAACCAAACCCTCCTAGGACCAAATGGTTCTCGTGGCAGTGATATATGTAAGTGGGATTGATGCCTTTTAAATATCTTGGTGATTGATGTATTTTTTAGCCAAATCTGACAACTACAATTATTTAAACATATTTCTTTAACGTTGATAAACGAGTTCGTTGGGAAGTTTGAGGTGCACCTCGAAATGATCTTCCGAATCTAAACTAGGTGAGCTTTCCAGTTCACAAACTAAAATCATGTAATGTTTTCTAAGAAATTTGAGGTAAAAGTTTTAAATATTTTTCTACTTATTTTTAGTTTTTTTTTCTCATAATTAAAAAAATACTAAATACCAAAATCACAATTTTTTTACAAGCCAAAATACCAGCGACAGTGTATGCCCTACAGTTGTGTGAAAAAGAAAGTACACCCTTAATCAATTAATTAAGGACATTTGATTAGCTGCACCTGTCTGCTACTTAGCCTCTTAATTCCTATGGAAGCAGTAAGGGTATACGTAGTTTTTCACACATAGATTCTCCATTTTGTCTTTATTTTTGTTAAATAAATCATGACACGGTGTAATATGTCATGTGTTGTTGTTCATCTGAGGTTGTATTTACCTAATTCTTAGACCTGCTAAGGAACAGATGATTGTTATTATGTCCTGATAAGTAAAACCATAGAATTCAAAGAGGGTGTACTTTCTTTTTCACACAACTTTGTGTGTGTGTGTGCGTGTGTGTGTATGTATAATTATTTTCAGCTTTTGTCATTCCATACTGGTGCAAAACTTTCTTCTTAAAGCACAGTGGAAGGTTCCCTTGAAAGTTGCTCTTGTTTCTTCCGAATGTGCTCCATTCCTTCATTCTTCTATTGATTTAATTTGAGAGGTTTCCATGAATGTTTACTAATGTAATTAATGTATATGTAACCCTTGACCCCCCCCCCGCCCCGACTCATCTGTGGTGTCTAGGGTGCGTGAGGGCAGATTACATGCGTAGTGGTGGTTCATACCTGCGTGGAACAGGAGGGCCTGAGCTTCCCGCGGTGTTATTGGGGAAACAGGACCAGGCTTCTGGGGTGGTAGCCTCCATTCTTTTAGTGGTGCAGTGCCTCCATCTTCTATACTCCCAGGGATATGGGATAGGACCTGTATAGAAGAACCACCCTGGTCCAGGGTTGAATGCTCCAGACTCACAACACAGTCTTTGTATAAAAGTATAGTCTCTTTATTGGTCAGATCAGCGACTCCAAATGTAGTGTCGACCAGCAGCCACAACAACAACAGCAATGTCCTGCTAGCACTCCACTCTCCTCCCCGTACAAGTCCTTCCTCCTATGCTTCCCTCCAAGTCTCTCCTCCGACAGGATGGTCTGGGCTGGGGTGGCAATACCCCGCGGCCCACCGCAGAGGTTAGCCTCTGGGTGGGGAATGGTTTCTCCCCATCACCCCGGCACTGGGGTGAGGGGCATTGGTCCACGGGTCTATTGTGCTATCAGCTCTACTCAACATGGTTGAGTCTCTCCTCTCCTCTCTCGGCTCCTGTACGACTGCACAGGTGAGACCGCACTGTCTCCTCCAACTCCTCGGACAGAACAGACAGACAGTCACTCACAGGAGCTGGCTGCTAAATAGAGTCAGCCCCAACCCTCATGATGTCAGCAGGGCCTCCCCTCGGTCTCACGCCTGCAGCAGAGTCAGGGGCCTGCATCTACCACTCAGGGCAGGTCTTTGAAGGGGGAAAACCCATGATGACTACTGGTGCCTGCCCTTAACAGGACTTACCACAGTAGGAGGAAGATAGGTATAGCCGTGCTGTTTACAGGGGGCTACACTCTCCCTATGGTGGAATCCAATGGTCCCCACTTGGACCTAGGTTTAGCAGCACCATCCTGCGGCGAACCACCTGGGAAACAGCACACATATTAGACATTGTCAGCATACATTGCAATGAGGTAGTTCAAAATAATATAACCAGGTACTCCCAACATGGAGACCCCTACAGATAATGCTTTGGATCAGGCTTTCATATCCTCCACCCATTATGATCCGTGACGGTCACAGCGATCGATTGGACCGACCCATGCTCAGGCCAATAGCTTACACCATGCATGTAGATACATCTACCTATGCTTCATATGCGGACCAGTTCGCTTATCTTATCCTCATTATGATATCCTCCCTGACCGAACTTGGTCCGAAGATACTCCTGTACAGCCTCCCTGAGCCAGCTATCCCGGTTCTCTTCTATCTCCCTCATGATGGGCTCAGGCACATAAGGGTACTTATACCCATGCGACTGCCGGTATCTAGCCACTATGGCCCGGTCAGCGCGACTTAGCTTGGTGAGCTTTTGGTTACCCGCCCTGCTTGGCAGCACCCAAAACACAGGCTTTTCCGGAGCTACTTCATCATACAAAATACTGGGGCTTTGGGGTACAACCAGTTTCTGCTCTATCTCCCGGTACCGATGATATAATTCATCCTCCACCTCTTGTTGAGTGAAAGAACCAGCCGCCCACCAATGGTCAACAACATTATTCTTAATCAATAGGAACCACGTACGGTCCATCCCCTCGTGGTATCCGGTGAACAGGGATGCCCACCACTTATCATGGTGCTCATACTCTGTGGAATGACTAGTGCATTCTACCTCGGACTCTACCTGAGATGATACACCGGACGTATGCACATCAGTAGATCACGAGCAATCTCTCCTCCCTTTGGCGTTAAAGTACCTGGTAGGGTTCATCTTATGAACCACTTTGCTGGTAGGCCCAGCCTCTACTGGAGTGTGGGACCCATGGGCCCTCCCTCTAGCTGCAGGAGAAAACGGCACAGGGTTAGGCACAGGTATAACACTTGAATACGGTATCTCCCCATCAGACCCTTCATCACTCAATTCCCAATCCCGCAAGTCCTTGGAGTATTTGGGGTATTTACATAACTTATCCCTGGTAGGTCCTGGTGGCACTACTCGTGACGGGGCCGGGGCAGTGGCCGGGGCAATGGAGCTATGGGCTGGGGCTGGGGGAATGTCCAACTCAATGTCCAGCAAGCGAGCAATCCCGCGACCAGTGGACGCTTTCTTAGACGCGTTCTCCGCCATGCTTCTGGCCTCCCTGGACGGGCCTCAACTCTGTAGGGTAGCCAGGGCAATGGCCGAATCGATGCTTCATGAGGGGATCACTCCTCCCGGCCTTCTCTTTCCGGTGGAACCGGAAACGACGTCATCAGGGGTGCCCGCGGAATCTCCATCCGCCCCGTGGTCACGCACCGGAAGTGCGTCGAGGACCGGCATGGGCGGTGGCTGAGCATCCGGTGCACGGCCGGACAAGTAGGCCTCAAGCCTCTCCTTCTCATCCTCCGTGGTTGTGGTCTTCGCCTGGTGGGAGTAAGGGGGTGGTGGAGTCTCCTTACCGCTCCGCTGCTGTTTGATTATATCGGGGTCGTCTCGGTCTCCGTCTCCGCCGCACTGGGAGTCACCACAGCCATGGGACTCTTACGGGCCTTCCGGCCGCACCAGCGCTCGCCGTCGGAAGGATTCCGGACTCGTCTGCTTCCTCTTTAGGCCTCTGGGGTGGTTCGCCGGTAGGCGCATCGCCACCGATGTCGCGCCAACCTCTTCCTCCGAGGATATCAGGATCGGTTCCTCCGCTAGGGAGCCACCGGGTTCTTCTGCGATACAACCAGTGGGTATAGGTACAAAGTAGTCTCGCTCCGGTACCTCCACTGCGGTCGCGCTCTTCTCTGTCGCCAGCTCGCTCAGTTCGATAGCGGGCAAGGCCTTGGTTCCTCCCACTTGGGTGTGATGGGGAACCAGGGCAGTCTTGTCTTTGCCTTCCACCACCTCCGTCAATGTTCCAGGAGAGGCACCCCGCGGGGTCTCGATCAAAGGCCGCGGCTCTTTGGCCAAAGGTAAAACGTGCCACATTGAGGGCATCGGGCCTTGGTGCTTGGTACCACGCCCGGTATCCCGCAGTGCACGCACAAACACCGGAGGTATTCGTGCTCAGCTACCTCCACTACCAGTAAGCCTCCTGGTAGTTGGTAAATCAAAGTGTTTATCTCGGACATGGTTCGCTCAGGGTTGGAACAGCTCAGTGTTTCAGCTCCTTGCTCCTCGAATGCCAGACAAAAGTGAAGCTCTTCGCTCTGGGTTCCAGTCCCTCCCTTCGCTGGGGAGGACTGTCCTGATTGGCTCTCCTTGGGCCTCCTCCCTCTTGTGGAATCCTGAGGCGGGGTCTTTTCTCCTTCAGTGTGACGTGGCCTGGCTTTCTGACCAGTCACGGCACAGGTGAGTGGGCTTACGGCTTTCGCGCCGCTCCGCTCCTCTTGCAAGAAATCTGGGTTTGGAGCAGACTCTTGCACATTTCCCACCACATTTCTCTCACTGTCTCTTTGCACAATTCACGTGCTTGCTCCAGGATTGGCGGGAACCACCATTTTAGATCAGCTCTCTTGCTCCGCGGAGCACATGTAGGGACGGATGCCATCTTGGATGAGCCCTCCAAATGTACATGTGCCCTGTTCTCAGTGTCTACTGGGTATCTCATACCTAAACACTGACTGACCTCCAAATGTGTGCTCTGCATTCTGTTTCTGTATCCCACTAATATGAGGTGGCTTTACCCCAGGCTCAGCGGAACTCCTCTCCTCCATGCACTGTACTCTGTGTCTACGATGCAAGTGCTCTGTGGTGCGTTTGTGTGGGTGATAGCTAGTGTACCTCTCCTTTCTAGGTACGGGCGTCTCCTACTTTTGGCCACTCATAGCGCAGGCCCTGGGCCGTAGTCCCTGGAATAGTTAACAGGCTGACCCCCCCAGTTGCCTCACGCTATCTGCCTCAAGGGACTCGGACAGCTATAGCTATTCACTCCTCCTTCGCCCACCTCATAAGGGAGCCCAAGGCGTACTGTGCGAGAGTCTACGCTCCCCTGACTACCCTCGGTGTGCAAATGCGCCCTTCCTTCTCCAGCACTTGCACAGAGAGTGCATCTCACTCTTCCCGTTCCGCCTCGCTGTAAGCCTGACCTGTTCTGGCATCTCAGCTGCTCGCCTCCAAATGTAACCCTTGTTCCCCCCCCCCCAGACTCATCTGTGGTGTCTAGGGTGCGTGAGGGCAGATTACATGCGTAGTGGTGATGCATACCTGCGTGGAACAGGAGGGCCTGAGCTTCCCGCGGTGTTATTGGGGAGACAGGACCAGGCTTCTGGGGTGGTAGCCTCCATTCTTTTAGTGGTGCAGCGCCTCCATCTTCTATACTCCCAGGGATATGTGATAGGACCTGTATAGAAGAACCACCCTGGTCCAGGGTTGAATGCTCCAGACTCACAACACAGTCTTTGTATAAAAGTATAGTCTCTTTATTGGTCAGATCAGCGACTCCAAATGTAGTGGCGACCAGCAGCCACAACAACAACAGCAATGTCCTGCTAGCACTCCACTCTCCTCCCCGTACAAGTCCTTCCTCCTATCCTTCCCTCCAAGTCTCTCCTCCGACAGGATGGTCCGGGCTGGGGCGGAAATACCCCATGGCCCACCGCAGAGGTTAGCCTCTGGGTGGGGAATGGATTCTCCCCATCACCCCGGCACTGGGGTGAGGGGCATTGGTCCACCGGGTCTATTGTGCTATCAGCTCTACTCAACGTGGTTGAGTCTCTCCTCTCTCGGCTCCTGTACGACTGCACAGGTGAGACCGCACTGTCTCCTCCAACTCCTCGGACAGAACAGACAGTCACTCACAGGAGCTGGCTGCTAAATAGAGTCAGCCCCACCCCTCATGATGTCAGCAGAGCCTCCCCTCTGTCTCACGCCTGCAGCAGAGTCAGGGGCCTGCATCTACCACTCAGGGCAGGGCTTTGAAGGGGGAAAACCCATGATGACTACTGGTGCCTGCCCTTAACAGGACTTACCACAGTAGGAGGAAGATAGGTAAGCCCGTGCTGTTTACAGGGAGCTACACTCTCCCTATGGTGGAATCCAATGGTCCCCACTTGGACCTAGATTTAGCAGCACCATCCTGTGGCGAACCACCTGGGAAACAGCACACATATTAGACATGGTCAGCATACATTGCAATGAGGTAGTTCGATATAATATAACTAGGTACTCCCAACATGGAGACCCCTACAGATAATGCTTTGGATCAGGCTTTCATATCCTCCGCCCATTATGATCCGTGATGGTCACAGCGAACGATTGGACCGACCCATGCTCAGGCCGATAGCTTACACCATGCATGTAGATACATCTACCTATGCTCCATATGCGGACCAGTTCGCTTATCTTATCCTCATTATGATATCCTCTCTGACCGAACTTGGTCCGAAGATACTCCTATACAGCCTGCCTGAGCCAGCTATCCCGGTTCTCTTCTATCTCCCTCATGATGGGCTCAGGCACATATGGGTACTCATACCCATGCGACTGCCGGTATCTAGCCACTATGGCCTGGTCAACGCGACTTAGCTTGGTGAGCTTTCGGTTACCCACCCTGCTTGGCAGCACCCAAAACACAGGCTCTTCTGGAGCTACATCATCATACAAAATAGTGGGGCCTCGGGGTACAACCAGTTTCTGCTCTATCTCCCGGTATCGATGATCTAATTCATCCTCCACCTCTTGTTGAGTGAAAGAACCAGCCGCCCACCAATGGTCAACATTATTCTTAATTAATAGGAACCGCGTACGGTCCATCCCCTCGTGGTATCCGGTGAACAGGGGTGCCCACCACTTATCACGGTGCTCATACTCTGTGGAATGGCTAGTGCGTTCTACCTCGGACTCTACCTGAGATGATACACTGGACGTACCCACATCAGTAGATTGCGAGCAATCTCTCCTCCCTTTGGCGTTAAAGTACCTGGTAGGGTTCATCTTATGAACCACTTTGCTGGTAGGCCCAGCCTCTACTGGAGTGTGGGACCCATGGGCCCTCCCTCTAGCTGCAGGAGAAAACAGCACAGGGTTAGGCACAGGTATAACACTTGAATACGGTATCTCCCCATCAGACCCTTTATCACTCAATTCCCAATCCCGCAAGTCCTTGGAGTATTTGGGGTATTTACATAACATATCCCTGGTAGGTCCCGGTGGCACTACTCGTGACGGGACAGGTGCAGTGGCCGGGGCAATAGAGCTATGGGCTGGGGGAACGTCCAATTCAATGTCCAGCAAGCGGGCAATCCCGCGACCAGTGGACTCTTTCTTAGACGAACTCTCCGCCATGCTTCTGGCCTCTACTCTGTAGGGTAGCCAGGGCAATGGCCGAATCGATGCTTCATGAGGGGAACACTCCTCCTGGCCTTCTCTTTCCGGTGGAACTGGAAACGATGTCATCAGGGGTGCCCGCGGAATCTCCATCCGCCCGTGGTCACGCACCGGAAGTGCGTCGAGGACCGGCATGGGCAGTGGCTGAGCATCAGGTGCACAGCCGGACAAGTAGGCCTCAAGCCTCTCCTTCTCGTCCTCCGTGGTTGTGGTCTTCGCCTGGCGGGAGTAAGGGGGTGGTGGAGTCTCCTTACCTCTCCGCTGCTGTTTGATGATATCAGGCTCCTCTAGGGTCGTCTCGGTCTCCGTCTCCGCCGCACTGGGAGTCACCACGGCTGTGGGACTCTTACAGGCCTCCGGCCGCACCAGCGCTAACCGTCGGAAGGTTTCCGGACTCGTCTGCTCCCTCTTTAGGCCTCTGGACACCGATGTCACGCCAACTTCTTCCTCCGAGGATATCAGGATCGGTTCCTCCGCTAGGGAGTCACCGGGTTCTTCTGCGATACAACCAGTGGGTATAGGTACAAAGTAGTCTCGCTCTGGTACCTCCACTGCAGTCGCGCTCTTCTCTGTCGCCAGCTCGCTCAGTTCGATAGCGGGCAAGGCCTTGGTTCCTCCCGCTTGGATGTGACGGGGAACCAGGGCAGTCTTGTCTTTGCCTTCCACCACCTCCGTCAATGTTCCAGGAGAGGCACCCCGCGGGATCTCGATCAAAGGCCGCGGCTCTTTGGCCAAAGGTAAAACGTGCCACATTGAGGGCATCGGGCCTTGGTGCTTGGTACCACGCCCGGTATCCCGCAGTGCACGCACAAACACCGGAGGTATTCGTGCTCAGCTACCTCCACTACCAGTAAGCCTCCTGGTAGTTGGTAAATCAAAGTGTTTATCTCGGACATGGTTCGCTCAGGGTTGGAACAGCTCAGTGTTTCAGCTCCTTGCTCCTCGAATGCCAGACAAAAGTGAAGCTCTTCGCTCTGGCTTCCGGTCCCTCCCTTCGCGGGGAGGACTCTCCTGATTGGCTCTCCTTGGGCCTCCTCCCTCTGGTGGAATCCAGAGGCGGGGGTCTTTTCTCCTTCAGTGTGACGTGGCCTGTCTTTCTGACCAGTCACAGCACAGGTGGGTGGGCTTACGGCTTTCGCGCCGCTCCGCTCCTCTTGCAAGAAATCTGGGTTTGGCGCCAGACTCTTGCACATTTCCCGCCACATTTCTCTCACTGTCTCTTTGCACAATTCACGTGCTTGCTCCAGGATTGGCGGGAACCGCTATTTTAGATCGGCTCTCTTGCTCCGCGGAGCACATGTAGGGACGGATGCCATCTTGGATGAGCCCTCCAAATGTACATGTGCCCTATTCTCAGTGTCTACTTGGTATCTCGTACCTAAACACTGACTGACCTCCAAATGTGTGCTCTGCATTCTGTTTCTGTATCCCACTAATATGAGGTGGCTTTACCCCAGGCTCAGCGGAACTCCTTTCCTCCATGCACTGTACTCTGTGTTTACGATGCAAGTGCTCTGTGGTGCGTTTGTGTGGGTGATAGCTAGTGTACCTCTCCTTTCTAGGTACGGGCGTCTCCTACTTTTGGCCACTCATAGCGCGGGCCCCGGGCCATGGTCCCTGGACTAGTTAACAGGCTGACCCCCCCAGTTGCCTCACGCTATCTGCCTCAAGGGACTCGGACAGATATAGCTATTCACTCCTCCTTCGCCACCTCATAAGGGCACCCAAGGCATACTGTGCGAGAGTCTACGCTCCCCTGACTACCCTCGGTGTGCAAATGCGCCCTTCCTTCTCCAGCACTTGCACGGAGAGTGCATCTCACTCTCCCCGTTCCGCCTCGCTGTAAGCCTGACCTGTTCTGGCGTCTCAGCAGCTCGCCTCCAAATGTAACCCTTGTTCCCCCCCACCCCCCCCAGACTCATCTGTGGTGTCTAGGGTGCGTGAGGGCAGATTACATGCGTAGTGGTGGTGCATACCTGCGTTGAACAGGAGGGCCTGAGCTTCCCACGGTGTTATTGGGGAGACAGGACCAGGCTTCTGGGGTGGTAGCCTCCATTCTTTTAGTGGTGCAGCGCCTCCATCTTTTTTACTCCCAGGGATATGGGATAGGACCTGTATAGAAGAACCACCCTGGTCCAGGGTTGAATGCTCCAGACTCATAACACAGTCTTTGTATAAAAGTATAGTCTCTTTATTGGTCAGATCAGCGACTCCAAATGTAGTGGCGACCAGCAGCCACAACAACAACAGCAATGTCCTGCTAGCACTCCACTCTCCTCCCCGTACAAGTCCTTCCTCCTATGCTTCCCTCCAAGTCTCTCCTCCGACAGGATGGTCTGGGCTGGGGTGGCAATACCCCGCGGCCCACCGCAGAGGTTAGCCTCTGGGTGGGGAATGGTTTCTCCCCATCACCCCGGCACTGGGGTGAGGGGCATTGGTCCACGGGTCTATTGTGCTATCAGCTCTACTCAACATGGTTGAGTCTCTCCTCTCCTCTCTCGGCTCCTGTACGACTGCACAGGTGAGACCGCACTGTCTCCTCCAACTCCTCGGACAGAACAGACAGACAGTCACTCACAGGAGCTGGCTGCTAAATAGAGTCAGCCCCAACCCTCATGATGTCAGCAGGGCCTCCCCTCGGTCTCACGCCTGCAGCAGAGTCAGGGGCCTGCATCTACCACTCAGGGCAGGTCTTTGAAGGGGGAAAACCCATGATGACTACTGGTGCCTGCCCTTAACAGGACTTACCACAGTAGGAGGAAGATAGGTATAGCCGTGCTGTTTACAGGGGGCTACACTCTCCCTATGGTGGAATCCAATGGTCCCCACTTGGACCTAGGTTTAGCAGCACCATCCTGCGGCGAACCACCTGGGAAACAGCACACATATTAGACATTGTCAGCATACATTGCAATGAGGTAGTTCAAAATAATATAACCAGGTACTCCCAACATGGAGACCCCTACAGATAATGCTTTGGATCAGGCTTTCATATCCTCCACCCATTATGATCCGTGACGGTCACAGCGATCGATTGGACCGACCCATGCTCAGGCCAATAGCTTACACCATGCATGTAGATACATCTACCTATGCTTCATATGCGGACCAGTTCGCTTATCTTATCCTCATTATGATATCCTCCCTGACCGAACTTGGTCCGAAGATACTCCTGTACAGCCTCCCTGAGCCAGCTATCCCGGTTCTCTTCTATCTCCCTCATGATGGGCTCAGGCACATAAGGGTACTTATACCCATGCGACTGCCGGTATCTAGCCACTATGGCCCGGTCAGCGCGACTTAGCTTGGTGAGCTTTTGGTTACCCGCCCTGCTTGGCAGCACCCAAAACACAGGCTTTTCCGGAGCTACTTCATCATACAAAATACTGGGGCTTCGGGGTACAACCAGTTTCTGCTCTATCTCCCGGTACCGATGATATAATTCATCCTCCACCTCTTGTTGAGTGAAAGAACCAGCCGCCCACCAATGGTCAACAACATTATTCTTAATCAATAGGAACCACGTACGGTCCATCCCCTCGTGGTATCCGGTGAACAGGGATGCCCACCACTTATCATGGTGCTCATACTCTGTGGAATGACAAGTGCATTCTACCTCGGACTCTACCTGAGATGATACACCGGACGTATGCACATCAGTAGATCACGAGCAATCTCTCCTCCCTTTGGCGTTAAAGTACCTGGTAGGGTTCATCTTATGAACCACTTTGCTGGTAGGCCCAGCCTCTACTGGAGTGTGGGACCCATGGGCCCTCCCTCTAGCTGCAGGAGAAAACGGCACAGGGTTAGGCACAGGTATAACACTTGAATACGGTATCTCCCCATCAGACCCTTCATCACTCAATTCCCAATCCCGCAAGTCCTTGGAGTATTTGGGGTATTTACATAACTTATCCCTGGTAGGTCCTGGTGGCACTACTCGTGACGGGGCCGGGGCAGTGGCCGGGGCAATGGAGCTATGGGCTGGGGCTGGGGGAATGTCCAACTCAATGTCCAGCAAGCGAGCAATCCCGCGACCAGTGGACGCTTTCTTAGACGCGTTCTCCGCCATGCTTCTGGCCTCCCTGGACGGGCCTCAACTCTGTAGGGTAGCCAGGGCAATGGCCGAATCGATGCTTCATGAGGGGATCACTCCTCCCGGCCTTCTCTTTCCGGTGGAACCGGAAACGACGTCATCAGGGGTGCCCGCGGAATCTCCATCCGCCCCGTGGTCACGCACCGGAAGTGCGTCGAGGACCGGCATGGGCGGTGGCTGAGCATCCGGTGCACGGCCGGACAAGTAGGCCTCAAGCCTCTCCTTCTCATCCTCCGTGGTTGTGGTCTTCGCCTGGTGGGAGTAAGGGGGTGGTGGAGTCTCCTTACCGCTCCGCTGCTGTTTGATTATATCGGGGTCGTCTCGGTCTCCGTCTCCGCCGCACTGGGAGTCACCACAGCCATGGGACTCTTACGGGCCTTCCGGCCGCACCAGCGCTCGCCGTCGGAAGGATTCCGGACTCGTCTGCTTCCTCTTTAGGCCTCTGGGGTGGTTCGCCGGTAGGCGCATCGCCACCGATGTCGCGCCAACCTCTTCCTCCGAGGATATCAGGATCGGTTCCTCCGCTAGGGAGCCACCGGGTTCTTCTGCGATACAACCAGTGGGTATAGGTACAAAGTAGTCTCGCTCCGGTACCTCCACTGCGGTCGCGCTCTTCTCTGTCGCCAGCTCGCTCAGTTCGATAGCGGGCAAGGCCTTGGTTCCTCCCACTTGGGTGTGATGGGGAACCAGGGCAGTCTTGTCTTTGCCTTCCACCACCTCCGTCAATGTTCCAGGAGAGGCACCCCGCGGGATCTCGATCAAAGGCCGCGGCTCTTTGGCCAAAGGTAAAACGTGCCACATTGAGGGCATCGGGCCTTGGTGCTTGGTACCACGCCCGGTATCCCGCAGTGCACGCACAAACACCGGAGGTATTCGTGCTCAGCTACCTCCACTACCAGTAAGCCTCCTGGTAGTTGGTAAATCAAAGTGTTTATCTCGGACATGGTTCGCTCAGGGTTGGAACAGCTCAGTGTTTCAGCTCCTTGCTCCTCGAATGCCAGACAAAAGTGAAGCTCTTCGCTCTGGGTTCCAGTCCCTCCCTTCGCTGGGGAGGACTGTCCTGATTGGCTCTCCTTGGGCCTCCTCCCTCTTGTGGAATCCTGAGGCGGGGTCTTTTCTCCTTCAGTGTGACGTGGCCTGGCTTTCTGACCAGTCACGGCACAGGTGAGTGGGCTTACGGCTTTCGCGCCGCTCCGCTCCTCTTGCAAGAAATCTGGGTTTGGAGCAGACTCTTGCACATTTCCCACCACATTTCTCTCACTGTCTCTTTGCACAATTCACGTGCTTGCTCCAGGATTGGCGGGAACCACCATTTTAGATCAGCTCTCTTGCTCCGCGGAGCACATGTAGGGACGGATGCCATCTTGGATGAGCCCTCCAAATGTACATGTGCCCTGTTCTCAGTGTCTACTGGGTATCTCATACCTAAACACTGACTGACCTCCAAATGTGTGCTCTGCATTCTGTTTCTGTATCCCACTAATATGAGGTGGCTTTACCCCAGGCTCAGCGGAACTCCTCTCCTCCATGCACTGTACTCTGTGTCTACGATGCAAGTGCTCTGTGGTGCGTTTGTGTGGGTGATAGCTAGTGTACCTCTCCTTTCTAGGTACGGGCGTCTCCTACTTTTGGCCACTCATAGCGCAGGCCCTGGGCCGTAGTCCCTGGAATAGTTAACAGGCTGACCCCCCCAGTTGCCTCACGCTATCTGCCTCAAGGGACTCGGACAGCTATAGCTATTCACTCCTCCTTCGCCCACCTCATAAGGGAGCCCAAGGCGTACTGTGCGAGAGTCTACGCTCCCCTGACTACCCTCGGTGTGCAAATGCGCCCTTCCTTCTCCAGCACTTGCACAGAGAGTGCATCTCACTCTTCCCGTTCCGCCTCGCTGTAAGCCTGACCTGTTCTGGCATCTCAGCTGCTCGCCTCCAAATGTAACCCTTGTTCCCCCCCCCCCAGACTCATCTGTGGTGTCTAGGGTGCGTGAGGGCAGATTACATGCGTAGTGGTGATGCATACCTGCGTGGAACAGGAGGGCCTGAGCTTCCCGCGGTGTTATTGGGGAGACAGGACCAGGCTTCTGGGGTGGTAGCCTCCATTCTTTTAGTGGTGCAGCGCCTCCATCTTCTATACTCCCAGGGATATGTGATAGGACCTGTATAGAAGAACCACCCTGGTCCAGGGTTGAATGCTCCAGACTCACAACACAGTCTTTGTATAAAAGTATAGTCTCTTTATTGGTCAGATCAGCGACTCCAAATGTAGTGGCGACCAGCAGCCACAACAACAACAGCAATGTCCTGCTAGCACTCCACTCTCCTCCCCGTACAAGTCCTTCCTCCTATCCTTCCCTCCAAGTCTCTCCTCCGACAGGATGGTCCGGGCTGGGGCGGAAATACCCCATGGCCCACCGCAGAGGTTAGCCTCTGGGTGGGGAATGGATTCTCCCCATCACCCCGGCACTGGGGTGAGGGGCATTGGTCCACCGGGTCTATTGTGCTATCAGCTCTACTCAACGTGGTTGAGTCTCTCCTCTCTCGGCTCCTGTACGACTGCACAGGTGAGACCGCACTGTCTCCTCCAACTCCTCGGACAGAACAGACAGTCACTCACAGGAGCTGGCTGCTAAATAGAGTCAGCCCCACCCCTCATGATGTCAGCAGAGCCTCCCCTCTGTCTCACGCCTGCAGCAGAGTCAGGGGCCTGCATCTACCACTCAGGGCAGGGCTTTGAAGGGGGAAAACCCATGATGACTACTGGTGCCTGCCCTTAACAGGACTTACCACAGTAGGAGGAAGATAGGTAAGCCCGTGCTGTTTACAGGGAGCTACACTCTCCCTATGGTGGAATCCAATGGTCCCCACTTGGACCTAGATTTAGCAGCACCATCCTGTGGCGAACCACCTGGGAAACAGCACACATATTAGACATTGTCAGCATACATTGCAATGAGGTAGTTCGATATAATATAACTAGGTACTCCCAACATGGAGACCCCTACAGATAATGCTTTGGATCAGGCTTTCATATCCTCCGCCCATTATGATCCGTGATGGTCACAGCGAACGATTGGACCGACCCATGCTCAGGCCGATAGCTTACACCATGCATGTAGATACATCTACCTATGCTCCATATGCGGACCAGTTCGCTTATCTTATCCTCATTATGATATCCTCTCTGACCGAACTTGGTCCGAAGATACTCCTATACAGCCTGCCTGAGCCAGCTATCCCGGTTCTCTTCTATCTCCCTCATGATGGGCTCAGGCACATATGGGTACTCATACCCATGCGACTGCCGGTATCTAGCCACTATGGCCTGGTCAACGCGACTTAGCTTGGTGAGCTTTCGGTTACCCACCCTGCTTGGCAGCACCCAAAACACAGGCTCTTCTGGAGCTACATCATCATACAAAATACTGGGGCCTCGGGGTACAACCAGTTTCTGCTCTATCTCCCGGTATCGATGATCTAATTCATCCTCCACCTCTTGTTGAGTGAAAGAACCAGCCGCCCACCAATGGTCAACATTATTCTTAATTAATAGGAACCGCGTACGGTCCATCCCCTCGTGGTATCCGGTGAACAGGGGTGCCCACCACTTATCACGGTGCTCATACTCTGTGGAATGGCTAGTGCGTTCTACCTCGGACTCTACCTGAGATGATACACTGGACGTACCCACATCAGTAGATTGCGAGCAATCTCTCCTCCCTTTGGCGTTAAAGTACCTGGTAGGGTTCATCTTATGAACCACTTTGCTGGTAGGCCCAGCCTCTACTGGAGTGTGGGACCCATGGGCCCTCCCTCTAGCTGCAGGAGAAAACAGCACAGGGTTAGGCACAGGTATAACACTTGAATACGGTATCTCCCCATCAGACCCTTTATCACTCAATTCCCAATCCCGCAAGTCCTTGGAGTATTTGGGGTATTTACATAACATATCCCTGGTAGGTCCCGGTGGCACTACTCGTGACGGGACAGGTGCAGTGGCCGGGGCAATAGAGCTATGGGCTGGGGGAACGTCCAATTCAATGTCCAGCAAGCGGGCAATCCCGCGACCAGTGGACTCTTTCTTAGACGAACTCTCCGCCATGCTTCTGGCCTCTACTCTGTAGGGTAGCCAGGGCAATGGCCGAATCGATGCTTCATGAGGGGAACACTCCTCCTGGCCTTCTCTTTCCGGTGGAACTGGAAACGATGTCATCAGGGGTGCCCGCGGAATCTCCATCCGCCCGTGGTCACGCACCGGAAGTGCGTCGAGGACCGGCATGGGCAGTGGCTGAGCATCAGGTGCACAGCCGGACAAGTAGGCCTCAAGCCTCTCCTTCTCGTCCTCCGTGGTTGTGGTCTTCGCCTGGCGGGAGTAAGGGGGTGGTGGAGTCTCCTTACCTCTCCGCTGCTGTTTGATGATATCAGGCTCCTCTAGGGTCATCTCGGTCTCCGTCTCCGCCGCACTGGGAGTCACCACGGCTGTGGGACTCTTACAGGCCTCCGGCCGCACCAGCGCTAACCGTCGGAAGGTTTCCGGACTCGTCTGCTCCCTCTTTAGGCCTCTGGACACCGATGTCACGCCAACTTCTTCCTCCGAGGATATCAGGATCGGTTCCTCCGCTAGGGAGTCACCGGGTTCTTCTGCGATACAACCAGTGGGTATAGGTACAAAGTAGTCTCGCTCTGGTACCTCCACTGCAGTCGCGCTCTTCTCTGTCGCCAGCTCGCTCAGTTCGATAGCGGGCAAGGCCTTGGTTCCTCCCGCTTGGATGTGACGGGGAACCAGGGCAGTCTTGTCTTTGCCTTCCACCACCTCCGTCAATGTTCCAGGAGAGGCACCCCGCGGGATCTCGATCAAAGGCCGCGGCTCTTTGGCCAAAGGTAAAACGTGCCACATTGAGGGCATCGGGCCTTGGTGCTTGGTACCACGCCCGGTATCCCGCAGTGCACGCACAAACACCGGAGGTATTCGTGCTCAGCTACCTCCACTACCAGTAAGCCTCCTGGTAGTTGGTAAATCAAAGTGTTTATCTCGGACATGGTTCGCTCAGGGTTGGAACAGCTCAGTGTTTCAGCTCCTTGCTCCTCGAATGCCAGACAAAAGTGAAGCTCTTCGCTCTGGCTTCCGGTCCCTCCCTTCGCGGGGAGGACTCTCCTGATTGGCTCTCCTTGGGCCTCCTCCCTCTGGTGGAATCCAGAGGCGGGGGTCTTTTCTCCTTCAGTGTGACGTGGCCTGTCTTTCTGACCAGTCACAGCACAGGTGGGTGGGCTTACGGCTTTCGCGCCGCTCCGCTCCTCTTGCAAGAAATCTGGGTTTGGCGCCAGACTCTTGCACATTTCCCGCCACATTTCTCTCACTGTCTCTTTGCACAATTCACGTGCTTGCTCCAGGATTGGCTGGAACCGCTATTTTAGATCGGCTCTCTTGCTCCGCGGAGCACATGTAGGGACGGATGCCATCTTGGATGAGCCCTCCAAATGTACATGTGCCCTATTCTCAGTGTCTACTTGGTATCTCGTACCTAAACACTGACTGACCTCCAAATGTGTGCTCTGCATTCTGTTTCTGTATCCCACTAATATGAGGTGGCTTTACCCCAGGCTCAGCGGAACTCCTTTCCTCCATGCACTGTACTGTACTGTTTACGATGCAAGTGCTCTGTGGTGCGTTTGTGTGGGTGATAGCTAGTGTACCTCTCCTTTCTAGGTACGGGCGTCTCCTACTTTTGGCCACTCATAGCGCGGGCCCTGGGCCATGGTCCCTGGACTAGTTAACAGGCTGACCCCCCCAGTTGCCTCACGCTATCTGCCTCAAGGGACTCGGACAGATATAGCTATTCACTCCTCCTTCGCCACCTCATAAGGGCACCCAAGGCATACTGTGCGAGAGTCTACGCTCCCCTGACTACCCTCGGTGTGCAAATGCGCCCTTCCTTCTCCAGCACTTGCACGGAGAGTGCATCTCACTCTCCCCGTTCCGCCTCGCTGTAAGCCTGACCTGTTCTGGCGTCTCAGCAGCTCGCCTCCAAATGTAACCCTTGTTCCCCCCCACCCCCCCCAGACTCATCTGTGGTGTCTAGGGTGCGTGAGGGCAGATTACATGCGTAGTGGTGGTGCATACCTGCGTTGAACAGGAGGGCCTGAGCTTCCCACGGTGTTATTGGGGAGACAGGACCAGGCTTCTGGGGTGGTAGCCTCCATTCTTTTAGTGGTGCAGCGCCTCCATCTTTTTTACTCCCAGGGATATGGGATAGGACCTGTATAGAAGAACCACCCTGGTCCAGGGTTGAATGCTCCAGACTCATAACACAGTCTTTGTATAAAAGTATAGTCTCTTTATTGGTCAGATCAGCGACTCCAAATGTAGTGGCGACCAGCAGCCACAACAACAACAGCAATGTCCTGCTAGCACTCCACTCTCCTCCCCGTACAAGTCCTTCCTCCTCTCCTTCCCTCCAAGTCTCTCCTCTCCCCTTCGTCTCCCCTTTATCTCCCCTGCGTCTCACTCTTACTCCCTTTTTTCCTCACTCACTCCCCCCTCTCTCCTCTCACTCACCCTTACCTTCCGTCAATTACCCCACTCACTCAATCTCCCCCACAAAATACATACCAAAAAACCCCACCCCCCTAAATACATGTAACCCCACCCCGCAATACAGATAAAAATACCCGCCTCACCAATACATACAGTATTAAAAATTCCCCCGCCAATAAATATTAAAAATGCCCCCGCCGCCTCAATACATTTTAAAAAGACCCCACCGCCCCAATACATTTTTAAAAGACCCCCCCCCCCATACATATTTAAAAAAATTGGGCCGCACGGGTAAAATCATCATCATCATCATTCATCATCATTTCTCCCCCAGCACCCCTCATCATCATCATCATCATCATCATCATCCTCATATACCCACCCCCTGCAACTCACATCAATCCCCCCCCCTGCATGTCACATCAATCCCCCCCTGCATGTCACATCAATCCCCCCCTGCATGTCACATCAATCCCCCCCTGCATGTCACATCAATCCCCCACTGCATGTCACATCACTCTCCCGCCCTGCATGTCACATCAATCCGCCCTGCATTTCACATCAATCCCCCCCTGCATGTCACATCAGTCTCCCCACCCTGCATGTCACATCACTCTCCCCACCTGCATGTCACATCAATCCCCCCCGCATGTCACACAACCATCCCCTGAAGATGCCTGCTCTCCACCAGAGAATATTTTAGCCTCATTAATTTAAATTCACATTGACTATTCCCCAGCCCAGGGAAGACTGCTTCATAGCATATTAATTAGGAGTGAGAGATTGATGTTGAAAACTAGTTTCTGAAATACTTGGCTGAATAATGTATCCACTCACTAGCCATGTGATTTTTTAAAAAAATTTTTGCCTAGTGTTATGGATTACAGGTAGCACAGGGTCATACATAGCATACATATGTCTTAAGTACAGCTTTGAGCGGGTAGCACAGGTTCATACATAGCATACATATGTCTTAAGTACAGCTTTGGGCATACTGTCAAATTTTCACTAGTTTGTTGCTTTGGGATGAGTACATAAGATATCTGAAGTTTGCAAACAGAATTTTGCTGATGAGATAAGAAATCTTAGCAGTAGTGTTCACGCCTTCTCAATGCATGAGCTTACGGCACGGATATGAGACCACAAACATCTTGTGGTTATTTTGCTACGCAGATAGAAATTAGTTAGGAAACTTTGCTAGTTTTTGGGTTATTTCCCTGGTTTTTCATGAAGACAATCATGACGTATGACAAGGGCAATAAAGATTTGTGTGAGGCTAAACCAGACTTCAGAACCGGGTGGCAGACCACAGCAGACGAGACCTACTGAGACTGGCATGACATATCGTAATACCTAGTTGGTTTGTGAGTATGACAGCATACCCAGTAAATAATCTCTGCATAGAAAGATTAAGAGAAGTATTGAATTATTAACAATTTTGCTTATTGTTTCTTATTATCATGTTGTATCTCAATAAACATGAGTCTTATCTTATACAACTCTGAGTGACCTCTCTTAATAATATCCTCACGATACCCCCAACACAAAGGGTGTGAGGCCGTTTTCTCTGCAGGATAAGAAATTGTGATACGTTATGTTCTGCTCTAAGCAGAAGTACTGTGTCACAAGACGTTACCTAGGAGAAGGAGGTATGGCATAACTGACCCCATGATACTAGGTGAAAGAGGAAAAGGAAGGGATGACGAGAAAGTTGGTTCAGGGAGATTGTAGGAGATGTACTACTGTACAGGAATGTAGCTGTTCCATAGTTAAAGTTGCTATCATATTTGTAATATGAAAATAAATATTAAGGCTAGCGAAAAAAAAAAAACTGAACAGCAAAGTGACTCAACTGACGCACCATGAGCATCACTCACAACACGCTAGCCAGCTATAGCCCCTATTGTCTGTCACTGTGTGTGTCTGACACTCACACGTCTCTGCACCAACTAGCCCTGCCCCTCTGTCACCCGCTCTCCGATGCACCCGCTCTCCGCACTCACAAACACTTGCTCACAAAAACACATACCTCCGCATGTCACAGAAAGTACAATACATGCTGCATTCATTAAGCCCCCACCCCCCCCGAGCAGCAGCTGCCGCCACCACCAGGGATCATCTCCTCACCTCAGGCGGCAGCAGCGTGCAGAAGGCGGCCGAAACGGGCGTGAGGCAGGAAGTGCTGGACTGCTAGAGCGCGCTCTGAGGGGGAGGGAGGGAAGGAAGCTGTGAGTTTGGGCGCCTCGGTGGAAACCCTGGGACTGCTCCACGGAGCCCCAGGGTTCTGAGGAACCCTGGTTGAGAAACACTGCTTTAGGCACTTACATGTGGTGGCCACATCCCTGCTGCCGCCCTACTTCTCCATTCGAATCCAAGTGTCAAATGACGCAGCAAACGTCACCAACGTGAAGTCGCACAGTGCCGCATTGTCATGTTAATGCAACATCATGACGTCATTTGACATAATGTTGCCATGGCAATGAGACGCTGTGCGACATCACGTTGGTGAGGTCTGGGGGTCATTTGATGCTGAGATTCAGATGGAGAAGGAGGGCGGCAGCAAGGCAGCAGCCACCACATGTAAGTACATTCCCATCAGGCCCTATAGGCCAGAGAGCGCAGCATTTGTATATGGGACAGACATTTTTGCCGCCCCAAAATGTTGCCGTCCGAGCCTAGTGGAAAATCTGCCACTGTTAGAGCCCATCCCCTTAACAACCCTTATCTTTATTGTCTCTCTGATAAGGACAGGATGGTCTGAAGGTAAAGAGGTAATGAAAATACTTGCTTAACAAACTCTTCCTTATACAGGCCCCTAAGAAATAAGATTAGTAATTTCCACAAAAATGAGAGCAGACAAATCTCTCCTATTAGCATGATTACATTTTTATGAAAGCCAATTTTACTCACAAATTCTTCAGCAGTAAGACCCAGAAGTGAGTCATTGAGAACTTCCGGTGTCTGCTGCCAGGGCCCAAGATGGCTTCTCCCCCACCCATGATTCACAGTTACAGGTATGGTCCAGAATGGGGAGAGAGAGACACACACACAGAACAGGGAGACAGAGACAAAGCATGGGGAAAGAGAGAGCATCGGTGGGGAGACAGAGACACAGCATGAGGGGAAGGAGAGACACAACATTGGGGAGAGAGAGACCCACACAGCATTGGAGGAGACAGAGAGAGAGACAGCATGGGGAGAGAGAGACACAACATGGGGAGAGAGACACAGCATGGATGGGGAGAGAGGCACAGCATGAGGGGGGGGAGAGGCACAGCATGAGGGGGAGAGAGAGAAAGAGAGAGCATGGGTGGGGAGAGAGACACAGCATGGGAGGAAGAGGGGGAGAGAGACCACATGGGACGGTGAGAGACAGCATGGGGGAGAGAAAGAGAGACACCATGGGGAGAGAGCAACAGCATAAGGGAGAGAGAGACAGCATGGGAGAGAGAGAGAGAGTGACAGCATGGGGGGAGAGAGAGACAGCATGGGGGGAGAGAGAGACAGCATGGGGGGGGAGAAAGACAGCATGGGGAGAGAGAGAGACAGCATGGGGGGAGAGAGAGAGTGACAGCATAGGGGGAGAGAGAGACAGCACGGGGGGGAGAGAGCATGGGGGAGAGATACAGCATGGGGAAGGAGAGATAGCATGGGGGGAGAGAGAGACAGCATGGTGGGATAGAGAGAGAGACAGCATGGGGGGATAGAGAGAGACAGCATGGGGGGAAAGAGAGAGACACAGCATGGTGGCGAAAGAGACAGACACAGCATGAGGGGAGAGAGACAGCATTGGGGAGAGAGAGATAGCATGGGGGGGGAGAGAGAGAAACAGCCTGGGGGTAGAGAAAGAGAGACAGCAAAGGGGAAGGGGCGCAGTTGGTGATGTCATTTGTATTATAAATATATATTTTAATGTGTCCCAGTTTTACTTTTGTAAATCTGGTCACCCTCCTTATATGACACACAGATACCCAGCAAGCTCTCAGGAACCCCCCCAAATTACCACAATACATATATGTATATACTGCACCGACACACTTTATTCGAGCAAATACCCGGTATGTACCTGGCAGATACCTGGAATGCGCCGCTCCTCACCTCTGACAAGCCACGTTGCGTTTGCCTTCCCAGCCTGGGTTCATGCCTGGCTGATGGGCGGCTGATCTGTTAAATGATAATGATTAGGATTTAATAGGCTGCAATGCTTCGCGTGTCTACCAGATGGCATAAATTCATGAATTGTAATGCAGTATATATATATGTACTGTGCAGTATTGCAGCCAGCGGGAATAAAATGCTTCAATCCCTGCCTGGAAAATAACTCAATGCACTCGGGCAGAAAACAGTCACAAACCTCAATACACCCGGGTATACCCGAATTCGTGGGACTAGCCGAGCTCGAATAAAGTGTGTCGCCAGTGTAAGTGTCAAAAGGAGTGCTACTGGGCGTGGCTAATTGTATAAAACAAGAAACAAAGAAGTCCAGAGCAACATCCAATGTGACAAAAATACACAGTGAAATACTGTACCTAGATATCTCTTGAAAAAGGGTAATTTAGTTAACCCTTTGGCCAAAGCGTATAAGCCTGCGGGCCACTGTCAAGGCATGACCATAATATCGCAGGTCCTAACACTAACTGATTAAAATCCTTATTTACCAGAAGCATGAAAAGAAAACTTGCTTACTTGGACAGTGGGGAGGGGAGAGCTTTAAATCCTGGTTGGGTGGAGCGACTAACCTCCAAAACAGCTGGACAAAGTTATCAACCACACAGATACCCAGCAAACCATCAGAAACCTCCCAAAATTACCAATATATATATATATATATATATATATATATATATATCCAAACGAAGCCAGTCAGCACACTGATGGCATGGCCCTGAGGAAGGTCTCCATGTGGGACCGAAAACGTTGGCTTACGTGCATTTATGTTTTGAATACAATTATCTTTGGATTAACCCCTTGCAGTTTGCTGTCTCCTTACTGGTCCTTGGACTGGTTCAGCTGATATATATATATGTGTGTGTGTGTCAAAAGGAGTGCTACTGGGCGTGGGTAATTGTATAAAACAGGAAACAAAGAAGTCCAAAGCAACAATACAAGGCTTTTGTGTATCTGTTTGCTTCAATACAGTTTATTTTGGATTACTCCTTGCTGGTTGCTGTCTCTTTACTGGTCTTTGGGCTGGTTCATATGTTATGTGGATTCCTATGGGACTAGCAACTGCCTTTTGCCCTACATTAGAGTGCTGACAGCTTGTTTTGTGTATATATATATATATATATATATATATGCAGTGGTTGACAAATCACCAAAAAATCTACTCGCCACACAAAAAAATCTACTCGCCACCTAGTACCAAACGTGTGCTGCTTGGGAAAATATTTACTCGCCCGGGGGTTAAATCCACTCGCCCGGGGCGAGCAAATGTATAGGATTGTCGAACACTGTATATATGTGTGTGTGTGTCAAAAGGAGTGCTACTGGGCGTGGGTAATTGTATAAAACAGGAAACAAAGAAGTCCAAAGCAACATCCAATGTGACAAAAATACATAGTGCAATACCTATATATCTCTTGAAAAAGGGTTAAGAGAATGGAGGGATGGGGGGGGGGAGAGGGAGAGAAAGGGGTGTGTACAGTATGTGAGAAGGGGACAGAGAGACAAAGGGGAAGGGGCGCAGTTGGTGATGTCATTTGTTTTATAAATATTTTTTTCATGTGTCCCAGTTTTACTTTTGTAAATCTGGTCACTCTCCTTATATGACCTGGAAAATTGAATTTCTATAGGCATCAGGAGGAAGTAAGCTTAATGTAAATATAAAAGGTTGCGCTAATAATATTCATTATTGCCAGGTCAAGAAAGTCAACAAACTACAATATGTGTTTCATATGAAGCATTGTAGCATTACCTGGGTATGGCAGTCAGTAGAGTGAAGCATTTGTTTGTCTCATAGCTCTTATATGCTCACTGAATATTTATTTCCACCCACACTTGTGTCATTCCACTCTGCTACTAGGCAAGAAACACTGCAGTGAACACATTGCCCATTGATTGCTTCTTCACTAAGCAGTGAGCTTTTGCGCAAGATTGGGAAATTTGTAATCCCACGATAAAAAATGAAGCCAGACGCGGGATTCACTAAGACATGAAGCGCATTTGGTTAGGTGCGAGCAAAAATATGCCCGATCGCGCGAGCTGTTTTCTTCCCCCTGCTATTGTGCTTAAAATTCTACAGCACGATAGCTGATAGAAAAAAAAGCAGCCTGTAAGAGCTGCATGGAGACGCTTATTTTTTTATTGATATGTGTGTTATGATACTGGTGTAGATAAGCAGGGGGTCTCCTGAGCTGAACCGCATTGTTTCAGCCTCAGGGACCCCCTTCTTCATGAGATACAGGCCTCGTTATGGGGTGCCGGTACACCCCTGCAGGATTTAAATCCCCCAGTCACGTGACACGGGAGCATTAAAAGCACAGGGGATACCGACACCTCATAACGGGGCCTGTATCTCGGAAGTAGGGGGACCCCGAGGCTGAAACCACTGCGGTTAAGCTCAGGAGAACCCCTACATATGCACACTAGTATTAAAATGTATATGTATACTGTATGATCACCTGTAAGAGCCGTGCGTCTCTATGCAGCTCTTACAGGCTGGTTTTTTTTTTCAATCAGGTATCGTGCTGTTGAATTTTAAGCACAATAGCAGGGGGAAGAAAACAGCTCGCACGATCGGGCATGTTTTTGCCTGCACCTAACCAAATGCGCTTCACTTCTTAGTGAATGCCGCGTCTGGCTTCATTTTTTAGCGTGGGATTACAAATTTCCCAATCTGGTGCAATAGCTCACTGCTAAGTGAATCGACCTTTATGTCTGTTAGTCAGAGCACCTCTGGTTATTCAATATTTCTCAAATGTGTCCTGTCCCTGGACAAAAGCATTACCTAGCAATTTAGATGAACAATTGTAATTCAGTGTATATCATATTTTAATGGCATACGTCTAATTTAATGAGTATTGACATACTCTATGTTCCCATTTAACAGTATAATTAAATGTAATTATTACAATAATCGCTCATTTATTATTTCTTGAGTGGTTTGTTTAAGCTAAAGAATTTCCCCATAGTGTTTTCTGCAATAAATAGTGAGGATGCCTTGATGACCCTTTGTCTCATTATATTACACCTTTTATAGCAAGTATGACATTGATGTAAAAATATGCATGTCCTTTTTATGCCCTGATTCTGTCATATCACCAGAACCACCATTTTTGATAGCTCATTCCTCTAACACATTCTCCCACAGTAAATCTTCTGTTAAAGCAGCAGTACGGGTTCACTATATATATATTTATAAATATATATATATATTTTTTTTTTAAATATATATATATATATATATATATATATATATATATATATATATATATATATGAGAGATGGCAGTTGGCCCACTACTATCCAGGCAAAAAACAGATGCTTATCCCATATGAATAGAACAAAAAATAATTACCAGATTGGGGCCCAGCAATAAGAGACAGCACACTGCATGTAGTCATCAGATCAAAAACTGTATTCAATCACAGGGCACTACAACCAACGTTTCGGTCACCCAGAGGGACCTTCATCAGGGTTGTGCCTGTGAGCACATGCACATGTCTTAGACAAGTCTGCAACCCTGCCTTTCACCATTATCACCTAGCATACAGTGCTTCCACTGCAACAAGGGATTCTGGGAAAAGACATGCAAATGAGCACACAGTGACAGCTTTTGCCTGAAATCCATTTTACAAGTGTAACATGGCTGGACCAGATTGCCTTTCTGCCTCCTGTCATGTAAATCTTGATAGCTACAGGTTGTGGCAGACAATCCTGTGGGCATCGACCCGCCTCATTCTGACTCCCTTAGTGATAGAAGTGGTGGTGACATGGGAATCTGTGTGCAGCCTATCATGGTGCAAATCCTGTGCTTCCAGTGGGTGGTAGGGGGGGGGGATGCTCGCTGTTAACAACGCTTTTATGCACAGCATGGGAATTAGATGCAAAGCCAGAGAAACTTCTCACAGCCATGTTTCAACCTTAATGGAATCAGTGTGAAGTTGGTTTCTCTGGCTTTGCATCTGATTCCCATGCTGTGCTTAAAAGTTGTGTTAACAGCGAGCATTAGCTTACAATGGTTCCATGTAAAAATGGATTTCAGGCAAAAGTTGACACGGTGTGCTCACTTGCATGTCATTTCCCAGAATCCCTTGCTGCAGTGGAAGCACTGTATGCTAGGTGATAATGTGAAAGGCAGGGTTGCAGATCTTTCTAAGACATGTGAATGTGCTCACAAGGGATCTTTTTATTTGCAATATGCTATACAGTGGAGGTTTCTTGTTGCCTTTTTCACCCACCATAACTTAAAATGTATGTACAGTATGTATGTATGTATGTTGCCCCCTTTCCCCGTAGCTAAGGGAAACTACCTGTGCTGCTGTTACCTGCATGTCTAAGAGGAGACCTGATCCTCCGCTACTGGGAGCCTGGGGTGATCACGTTCGTTGGTACACACCGCCTCCACCTGAGAGAGATCCTAACGTAGTAGGATTACCCCTCACAGGACCCAATAGTCAGTAAACACACACCAAGTATATAACAACATATTTACTGATATATAAACAGGCAACACTATAATAACAAGGCTATGCTAGGCCATACCTACACAGTACATCCACAGTGTAAGCCCACACCTTGTCCACACCCCAGTGAAGTTCTCCCAAAGTTATGAGGGTGTCCTGGTCACTTAACCACCCGGTGTCCACAAGACAGGCCCAACCCAAAGTGTGGGAGGAGTAGCGCTACCCCTGTGTATGGAAATTGGTACACATAGATTAGATACCTTCCTGGTCTTAGGCCACACCAGGCCGCCTTGGCTGATGGGTCCGCTGGGCCACTGTAAGGAATCGGGGAACACGTCATTTGCGACGTGTTCCCTCCTTACCTGCATTACCGCAGTCCTCCGCTCTGGCACCAGAGCGTGCGTGCACCCCCGCTCTGTTTACAGAGCACGCGCACATGTGCAGTTCTTCTACTGTGCCACGGAGCATAGCTCCGCTCACGCGGTGCACACGTGATGACGTGCTCCGTCCCCCAGCTGCGTGTCAAGTGTTCTATTAGCCCACTTGTCTCCTAGCCTATCCGTGTCTCCGCGGAGGCCACACATCTGTCCACCTCCTGTCTCATTGGATCTGGTATCCTTTATATGCCTTGCTTATTCATTCCTGCTTTGCTGAGCAAAACTGGTTGTAGGACAATGGAAAAAATGTGTGGTGCTCTGAAAAAAAGCCTCAAAATATTTTTGAAAAATTGCAAAGTTCAATAAATTCATATAATGTTTCTTGAGATGAAACCCCTCACTAATCAATAAACGGTAACCAATCCATAGGACATAAAATAATCAAACATTAATCACTTCTCCATTGTAATCTGACTAGTGGGCTAGGACCCCCACAAGCAATGTAGTAAAGGGCCACACAATAAATAAAGTGTCCCAACATAAAGCATCAGAATGGAGTGTTTGCCAGTGATAAAATAACTCACATTTAGAGTAGGTGTTTGTCCTTGAGGATGTCAGAAATGTTTCTTTTCCAATAGGGGATGTGCTTCCGTTTTTTCTATAGTTGAAATAGACACAAAGCAGGGAAAAAGCAGGCACTGTTTCTCAGGAAAAACAAAAACAAAATTCAATGAAATCAAGGAGAGCGTGTGCCCATAGAAAAATGATTTAATGGAACCAGCAAAAAGATACACCCTCTCCTTGATTTCATTTAATTATGTTTTGTTTTTCCTGAGAAACAGTGCCTGCTTTTTCGCTGCTTTGTGTCCATAACTGGTTCTAGCTTTGAGCTCCTTCGATTTTTTGTGCCTTTCACCCTTATCATGTGTTTTCTCTGCAGGTTGATTCTTTGTGTACCGACCCGGTTTGAACTTGGAACCTCTCTGGATACAGACCACGGCTATACGGATCAATACTACTGTAACTTCTCCAAACCAGACCATGGCTATACTGATCAATACTACGCTTACCTCTCCAACCCCAGACTACGGCTATACGGATCACTACAATTTCCAATCTCTCCAACTCCAGACCACGGCTAACGGACTTTACTATTCTAACTTCTCCAACCCAAGATTCTGACAAGTATTTGTTAATCCACTCTCTCCAATCCAGATCCAGCTATGTTGACAATCCACCTGCCAGGCACGCTTCCGATGCTGTGGGTGCGGGGTTTGATACCATCCCACCTCAGTTCCGGTGTCCTTTCTTGCTCGTGGGTAGCACAAACATTACAGTATGCACAGCCCAACGAACATGGACCCCCTGGGGTGGGCCAAGCCCTGACTCCTGATGAAGCTTTTTGATAAGCGAAACATGTAGAGTCAAGTTGCAGTAGGCTGGACGAGCTCCCATTATTGCCCTGTGCCAGTCGTTCCAAACCGAGACCGATCGCAAACCGGAAGTGACGCGACGAATCGCCGGAAGTGACGCGATGCATCATACCAGCAGGGGCTGACGGCAGACAAACGAGCCACTCATCTATAGTCTTATGTGTCTATGCACATTGTGTAAATGTAAGTGTAATATTTGCTGCTTAAATATACACATCAATTGAACATGCAATGTTGCACTAAAAGTGTCATCTCTGTTACATTGAGGGAAATCACGCTGAGACCATATGCCTTCTATCAATGGGAAGAACCTAAACCACATTGATTCACCTATTGCTGTTACCCAATTGGGAAAGTGTGAGTCTCCATTTCTGTGAATACCTAGTTGTCGTTTATATTGGAATTACTACACTATATTATTATATATATATATTTTTCACATATGGTGACATCTGCGCTCCCCAAAAGCTACTTCGTACATTGGCAATCCGACTGCCAGGCACGCTTCCGATGCTGTGGGTGCGTGGTTTGATACCTTCCCACCTCAGTACTGGGGTCCTGTCTTACTCGTGGGTAGTGCAAGCATTACAGTATGCTCAGCCCAATGAACATGGACCCCCTGAGGTGGGCCAAGCCCTGTCTTCAATTTCTGAACATTTCCAATACCTGGATAACCACATTGATTCTCTTACTCAAAATTTGGCCACGGTTTCCCTTAACCAGTCACAGTCCAGAATTATTAGACCTGCTACCTTGTCTGTTGCTTCCCCTGAAGCTTCACTCTCGAGCCATGTCTACCCACTCCCAATCATTTTGCGAGAGATCCCCAGGGGTGTCGAGGTTTCCTCAACCAATGTGACATAAAGTTCGAGTTAACTCCTTCCTGCTTTTCTTCTGATAGATCTAAGGTGGCATATATCATTGCTTTACTAAACTGAGATGCATTGGCATCTCCCATCTGGGAGCAGAGACCGGAGATTGTTCAAGACTTTCCACGTTTCAAGAAAGAATTTAAACAAATCTTTGCTACCCTTGGCTGTAAGATTACTGCTGCCTCCTCTTTATTTTAAATTTCTCAGGGTCACAGACCAGTCGCAAGATATGCTCTGGAATTTCAGACCATCGCGGCGGAGACGGGTTGGAACGATGAGGCACTTTCTGCGGCTTTCTGGCAAGGACTCTCGTAGATGGTAAAGCATGAATTAGCTGCTCAAGAGAGAACCACTGTACTTGAGGATCTGATTGCCATGTGTATTAGGGTGGATCAACGCCTTCAAGAAAGGAGGCTTGAGCGCCATCACTCTCGTTCTCTCACATTTACGGCTCTTGTTCCCAATGTTTCCCCTTCTACTTTCCCAGCTCTTGAGGCTCCAGAACCAATGCAGTTCGGATGTCATCATGTAGAGGGAGAGGGGGTTGGCCCGGTATTAAAGGGGTTGCATCCCATATGGCCACCCCCTGACCTCACCAGGGAGGCAATGGGTTAACTGGACTGCGGTCCAGGCATGTGGCTTACAGCTTGTCATGTCAGGAATATGTATGTTCCCCTGTTCCCATGTTTCATTATAATCCTGTATTTAAAGTGCATTTCTGTATCTCTGGTTGTGGAGGTCGCAGAGAGTTGAAATTTGGCCAATATGTAGAGTCACTGTAGGCATTAAAAACTGGCAAATTGCGACCCACTTGGCCCACCAGAACGGAACTTATTAATATGTGAAGATATTAAAGTGTATATGGTATTTTGGATCTGCTCTGAAAATGCAGACTCCATCTGCTATTCTAATAGGTCAGGAAGGGCAGCCGGATGATTTAGCATAAGCCCTGTGATCAAAAGTTAACTGCCCTGATTGATAACACTAGGAACCAAGTACTGATCAAAAGACTCTGCCACTCTAACTGTTTACCTGAGGGCGGAGAAGCATCAAACTGGAGTGGTTTGTAAGTGTTATATCTACGCCTACAAACAATGAAGATCCTGCCAGATACTTCATCTGGTAGACTGGTCGTCGCCCCTGATTTAACTAGCGGGGGGGCATGGGTTAAACTGTGTTTCCACGTTAGGGATTGGATACAGATAATTGATCACCAATAGTCTGTATTCAATGTTAAGAATAGGGTTACAAAGGTATATAAACTGTGTCAACTCTACAGTTTTTGTTGCACTTCTGATTTCATCTTAAATGTCATCGGATTGCTGGAAAATTGCTAGCTGATACTTCTCCATTCCCCAACTCTAAGTAACTGTTACCTTCTTGCCTGTTAATTGTACTATATTGCTGTGTTCACCTTTTTAAGGAATAAATATATTTTATTATATCTAAGCCTCGTTCTGTTCAACCCAGATATTTGGTGTTTATTATAACTTGACATAAGTTACCGTGACACATAACTCTCTCCTTCTGAGAAACAACATCGGAAAATGGGAGGATTGTGCCTTTACTGCGGACTGCCTGGTCACCTGGTGCTCCACAGTCCCACGAAGCCGGGAAACGCCCGTGCACCGTGCCCTAGCTGCGTGTCAAGTGTTCTATTAGCCCACTTGTCTCCTAGCCCAGCGGTGCGCAAACTGTGGGGCGCGACCCCCAGGGGGGGCGCGACACTGCCGACGGGGGGCGCGGGGTTTACAGAGGCCCCGCGCGCTTCCCGAAGGCACTTAAATTAAGTGCCGGGGGAGCTGCAGGGCCTCTGTAAACCTAACTTACCGTGGCTCCGGCGGCTTCCTCCCTGTGTCGCCATGGCAGCGCGGCGTCAAAATGACGCTGCAAGGTCATGTGACGTCACGTTGCTATGGCAACGTGACGTCATTACGCCGGAGCGCGGGTAAGTTGGGGTTGGGAGGGGGGCGCGGGAGTGAGGGGACAGCCGGCAGGGGGGCGCAGGGAAAAAAGTTTGCGCCCCCCTGTCCTAGCCTATCCGTTTCTCTGCGGAGGCCACGCCTCCGTTCCGCCTCCTATCTCATTGGATCTGGTATCCTTTATATGCCCTGCTCATTCATTCCTGCTTTGCTGTGCATAACTAGTGTTATTGTGAATAATAGTGAAGCAAGGCACAAACAACTCAAAATGTGAACAATGATAGTAAGTGCAACTAATAATAAGTGCAATGTACAATATGTGCCAAATAATAAACTTCAACTGAAGACAAATTAATAATAAATGACTCTGCTCAAACCCTCTGGTGGGACCTGTTTCACTGGTTCCAAGAAGTGTGTTAGATCTCATACAATCCAGGAGGAGCATATATGGGAAACAAACAAGAAGAAAACAGTGCAAAATTTAAGTGTAGATGTATTGACAATGAGGTAAATAATAGGGTGTAGTCTTGGTTCTGATGGTATGCTACTCACAAGATGTCAGAAGTAAGAATGCGTTTAGCAGATAGGGCTGCTACCCATGGGGTATACGTGGTGTGTGGATCTCCCTCCAGGCTCGTCTTGTCAGTGGGATGGTAGTGTATGTAAAAAAGGGGAAAGAGCACTACATAGCGCGATCAGGTGGATAATAAACTTTATATAAAAAACAGATATAAAAATGCGCACTTACAATGTGCAAAATTAAAACAAGCGTTTGTCACAATATATGTGTGTAGTGGGTTCACTGCAGCTCTCACCGCCTCCCCTGGATACTCCAAGTCTCCATCGCCTGCAGTGTGAGATCGCAGCTCCTCTCTTTGCGTCCTTCTGTGCGTCTGACGTCACAGCTCTAACGTTTGGGAAACTACGGGTCGCCCACTAGTCCAAAAAGCACCACTCTACGCGTTTCGCCCAGTCTTGATAGACTGCATCCGGCTTCGTCAGGCGTGTGTATGCTTGGGGTAAAAGGTGCCTATATATACCCTATTCTATCCAATAATATAATTATCTAAAACAATTAGACCAATGCCCATAGCGCTAAGTGCAATTTGATTAGGCAAAGCTGTACTCATTATTAAATAAACTCGATTAAAATGAGATAACATTATGAGAGTATGTAATAAATAACCCCAGTGATAGGCTGTATTCAGTATAATTATCCCTATATATTATCGCTATAGCCAAAATAATTACTGTTATCCCCTAGTATAATTTCATGCACCTTGTAATATGATAATTGTTAGTAGGTTATTTTGATAACCGATACACAGAGCACTGTCTCTATTAACTGACCCATTATTAATTAATTATTGAGTCCTAGTTCTCTGGTTTCACTATTTATAATAGTATCATATGCTTAAATATATTTATCCTCCGTGATCAAAAAATACACTTATAGTCTAATTTTATCTCCTCTATTGACGTTTCATGATGTCTAAATATGTATTATATACTCTCATAATGTTATCTCATTGTAATCGAGTTTATTTATTAATGAGTACAGCTTTGCCTAATCAAATTGCACTTAGCGCTATGGGCATTGGTCTAATTGTTTTAGATAATTATATTATTGGATAGAATAGGGTATATATAGGCACCTTTTATCCCAAGCATACACACTCCTGACGAAGCCGGATGCAGTCTATCAAGACTGGGCAAAACGCGTAGAGTGGTGCTTTTTGGACTAGTGGGCGACCCGTAGTTTCCCAAACCTCAGAGCTGTGATGTCAGACGCACAGAAGGACGCAAAGAGAGGAGCTGCGATCTCACACTGTAGGCGAAGGAAACTTGGAGTATCCAGGGGAGGCGGTGAGAGCTGTGGTGAACCCACTACACACATATATTGTGACAAACGCTTGTTTTAATTTTGCACATTGTAAGTGCGCATTTTTATACCTGTTTTTTATATAAAGTTTATTATCCACCTGATCGCGCTATGTAGTGCTCTTTCCCCTTTTTTACATACACTACCATCCCACTGACGAGACGAGCCTGGAGGGAGATCCACCCACCACGTATACCCCATGGGTAGCAGCCCTATCTGCTAAACGCATTCTTACTTCTGACATCTTGTGAGTAGGCATACCATCAGAACCAAGACTACACCCTATTATTTACCTCATTGTCAATACATCTACACTTAAATTTTGCACTGTTTTCTTCTTGTTTGTTTCCCATATACACACATAATTAGTGTTAGCCATGAGCTCCTGCATTTTGTTACGTCTTGCTCCCTTGTCCTGTTTTTCTCTGCAGCTTGATTCTTTGTGTACCGACCCGGCTTGAACTTGGAACCTCTCTGGATACTGACTATGGCTATACGGATCGATACTACTCAAACTTCTCCAATGCAGACCACGACTATACAGATCAATACTACGCTTACCTCTCCAACCCCAGACCACAGCTATACGGATCACTACAATTCCAATCTCTCGAACTCCAGACCACGGCTAACGGACTTTATTACTCTAACTTCTCCAACCCAAGACTCTGGCAAATATCTGATAACCCACTCTCTCCAATCTAGATCCAGCTACGTTGATGTCAAGAATCGGCATCCCCCGCACTCCCCACACAGAGCACTCTCTCCCCCCAGGGAGTCCCTGGACACACAAAACAATCCTGCCTTACCGACCTCTGCGGCTCCCCGCCCCTGCCGCCGTCGCGGGATCACTCCCCTCGGCAATTCCTCTGCTCAACGCCGGGCGCGCCCACACCCTCCCGCGCGCACACCTGCACCATCCACTGGCTCGGTCCACGCGCGTACACGCATTACGGAGCACACTCATTCTGCATACTCTTCTTCCCGTCCCCCGGACCTCAGGCTCCGCCCCCGCACACCAGACGAGCATACTCAGGTTACCAACAAGACTCATCTGGCCTGTTATGCCTGCACCAATCTGCAATGTCTCCCTGTAGCTCTTCCTGTCCCGCCTCCATTCCTAATTGGACTTTCCTTCTTTATCTAGCTCCTCTAACATGGCTTGGACTACGACCTATCTCCGCTCTCCACTCCCTGACCTCGGCAAGGCATTCTTCACTCTCTCTCTCTACAACCGGTACCAGCAAGTATTGTCTACCTTACTACACCTGGCCTGGCAACACTTCATACCACACTCTGGACACGCTCCCTTTGCTGCGGGTGCGTGTATTACCACTTCCCCCTTCAGCTCAGGGGACGGGTCTGGTCTGCGGGCAGCACCGGCGTAACATTATGTCAAGCCCACAAGACGCAGACAAGACCGAACTTCAACAGTTTTTCTCCAATCTGCTTCAGCAAAACCAGGCCATGGCGGATCAAATTGTGGCACTTACACGCCAAGTCGCAGTACTCTCAGACCGAGTACCGACCGCAACCTCGCCAGATGTAAGCCCCCACTCCGCAAGCGCAGTTAGCATCTCCAATGTAAGGATTCCTCCCCCCAAGCCTTTTGCAGGTGAAACGCAAGAATGTAGGGGTTTCCTAAACCAGTGTGAGGTACAGTTTGAAATGGCCCCCCATCTCTACAATACTGGTCGCAAGAAGGTAGCTTACATTTATAACCTCCTCACTGGCAGCGCCCTAGCTTGGGCTTCCCTGGTTTGGGAGCGACATTCTGATCTTACCCAAGATTACCGGCATTTAAAGCAGAGTTCCAACAAGTATTCGATTCCCCCGCTCGTCGGGAAATGGCATCTGTTTCTCTTCTCCAGATCACTCAGGGACGGTGAATGGTGACACAGTATGCTGTGGAATTCCGGACTCTAGCAGCCGAGACTAACTGGGGACAAGAGGCTCTCATCTCCGTATTCTGGCAAGGCCTGGCAGATCCCATCAAGGATGAACTCTCTCGCCAATCCAGGCCGGATCAATTGGAGGTCCTCATTGATTTGGCCGTCCGAGTGGATCAACGTATCCAGGTACGCCGCTCAGAGCGTCAGCGCACTCGCTTCCATAACTTTCAGGTTCCGTTCTCCAGTACTCCCAGCAGCACTCCTGCTCCCCCAAGTGCTACCACACCTCTTTGTCCTGCACTGGAGTTGCCAGAGCCAATGCAATTGGGGGTACAACGCATCCGCACACCGATACGGCAGTTCTGCCACGCCGGGGGATTGTGTTTCTACTGCGGATCCATGGATCATCTGGTTCGGGAGTGTCCACTGCGTCCGGGAAACGGGATCACCCAGTGAGTACTGAGGGGCTCTCTCTGGGTGAAATGTCTCCACGTCCCCTTCATAAAGGTGAACTCCCTAAGAAACTTACATTTCCAGTCTCCCTTTCAGGAGATAAGTTCCAGACTTCTACCGTCGCTTTCATTGACTCAGGAGCTGGAGGAAACTTCGTGGACCTTGAATTCGCCAGGTTAAAGTGCATACCGCTCGTGAGGAAGAAGGTTCCCATTGCACTCGTCGGTATCGATGGACGTCCTCTTACCCCGGCCCTCATCTCCTTAGAGACAGCCCCCTTGCTTCTGTCCTCACATCTGCACAAGGAGATCTTAGTTCTCGATGCCATTCACGCTCCTGGGATACCCATCACCCTTGGTCTTCCTTGGCTACAGCTTAACAATCCTCTCATTGACTGGACTTCCTCTGCTCCCATCTCCTGGAGGCCGAGGTCAGGCGAGACTCATCAACTGCTGGCCAATACCTCTGTTCCCGAAGTTATTCTACCTTCTGTTTACCATCAATTCCGGGACGTTTTCAATAAGGTACAGTCAGACCTTTTGCCGCCACACAGGACTTACGATTGTCCGATTGATCTGGTTCCAGGTTAATCCCTACCCAAGTCCAAGACCTACCCCTTGTCGTTACCAGAATCTCACGCTATGGATAAATATATCCAGGAGAATCTCAATAAAGGCTTTATTCGTCTCTCCAATTCCAAGGGGCTGGGTTTTTCTTCATCAAGAAAAAGGACGGGTCGTTGAGGCCTTGCATCGATTACAGGGGTTTGAACCACATAACTATCAAAAATCGTTACCCCCTTCCCCTCATTACCGAACTGTTCGATAAATTACAGGGGGCCAAGATTTTTTCCAAGTTGGATCTACGTGGTGCCTATAACCTGGTGCGCATCAGAAAGGGGGATGAATGGAAAACGGCCTTCAACATGCGTAGTGGACACTACGAGTATCTTGTAATGCCTTTCGGCTTATGTAATGCTCCCGCTGTCTTCCAGGATTTCATCAACGACGTCTTTCGTAAGGTACTCAATATTTTTGTTATATTATACTTGGATGATATCCTGATTTTTTTCCAAAGATCTCCAGGACCATATACGCCACACCTCCTACGTCCTTTCCCGTCTCTGTGAACACCATTTGTACGCCAAACTGGAGAAGTGCACCTTTCATCAGGTATCTACTCCATTTCTGGGGTACATCATTTCCGATGAGGGGTTTATGATGGACTCCGGTAAACTTCAAGCAGTTACTGAATGGCCAAGACCCAATTCTCTCAAAGCCATACAACGTTTTTTAGGGCTCGCTAATTACTATCGTAAGTTTATACAGAGTTTTTCTACCATTGCAGCACCCCTCACTGCGCTCACCAAAAAAGGAGCTGATCCTTCTGCTTTGTCATCCGAGGCCATCTCCGCTTTTGAGACACTCAAGGAAGCTTTTATATCTGCACCTATTCTCCGTCATCCCAACATTGAACTTCCCTCCGTCCTGGAAGTCGACGCTTCTGATTGCGGCTCTGGAGCCGTTCTTTCTCAGAGACCCATGCCTCAAGATAAGTTACATCCCTGTGCATATTTTTCCAAGAAATTCACATCCGCCGAGAGGAACTATGACGTGGGTAACAGGGAACTTCTGGCCATGAAGATGGCTCTTCAAGAGTGGAGACACCTGCTGGAGGAGTCAAAAGAGCTGTTTACTATTCTCACGGACCACAAGAACCTTCTTTACATAGAACACAAATTCTTCTGGTGGAGGGGTTGCGCTTGGTGATAGAAGGTGGTCGAAGGTCTCATTCATCACATCCATGCCACCCTCCTGCTCTGGCGTCGGGGATACAGGGACATGAACACCGAGCAAATTATGTATCCCCGCTATGTCAGTCTCTATCTTCTCCATCCGTCGATTCATCTTCTCCATCCGTTGATCCATCTTCTGCATCCGTTGATCCATATTTAGCATCCGTTGATCCATATTTAGCATGGTCTCCAGAAGCAGATCTATTTTTGCCAGCACAATAGAGTTCCCGGGGATATCCACACTTATCCCATTCAGCATCCGGTCTAACGAGCTGCTTCTTTTGCATGGCGTGCTGTGGACATCTGGGTGGATGGGTGCTACGGAGGATGAGATGGGGGTTCCATGGAGAGAAGCGGCAGCGTCGTCGAAGAAAGGTGGAGGTGGTGACCTGTGTATATCCGGGAGAGGAGAAGCGGCAGCGTCGTTGAAGAAAGTGACCTCTGGATTTTCGTCTAAGCGCAAAGGAGAAAGTGACCCGTGAATTTCAGGGACACCAGCGGCAGCATCGTCGAAGAGCAGTAGAGAAGATGGGCTGAAGATATCCAGGAGAGCGGCGGCAGAATCGTTGAAGCGTATTGGAGGAAGTGGTCTGCGGGTTTGTTGGGTTGGCTGCCATTTGTTTTGCGTTGAGTGTACATCACCTTATTTCTTCTTGACATAATAAGGCTGACGTCTATTAAAACCCTTAGCCTTTGGGGTCAGCAGAAGGTTTTCTTTATTGGCCTTAGCCTGTCGCTTTGGCCTTGGCTTGGAAACTGCTGCTGCCTTTCGCTTTTTCTGTGTGATAGGCACGGCAGAGGCGAGTGGCTTCCGGCATCCGTAGAATCGAGATTGATCCATGGAAGCAGATGGCACAATGCAGTATCTGGACAAGGGCAAGTTCAGATAAAGATCATCGAGTGGTGGGCTATGCAAAGTGTGTAACCTTTTATGCATGGCGACGAGGTAGAGGTGTTGAAAGTGGGCGTACTCTAATGTGAGTCATTAACGTATAAATACACCATCCATTTTGTGGATTCACTGCACATTGAATACACATCGACTAAACATCGAATATACATTCTTGTGTTTGTATTTCTTTCTACTCGCAGCAATGCCTGTTAAAAAGATTTCAAAGGATCTCAGCATGCGAATTAAGGAGATGTACATGAGCGGACACCAAATTGCAGATATCCAACGCTGGTTAGCTACTTCTGGCCTCGTTGTGCCATCAACCACCGTGAGCTATCATGCACACGGAAAACCAGACAACGCACGAGGACACCAACGGTAACTAACGCGTAAGTATATTTATATAACTAAATTTATTTATTTTTTTATAAAATATTGTACTGTAGATCTACTAGTGTACTGTAATAATGTACTGTAGATCTACTGTATCTAATTTTATAGTTATTTCGGTATATTTATATAACAACGGTATATGTATATTTTTTATATTGCTGCATATTAATAGAACAATATATTGTGTACTATCGATCTACTGTATCTAATTTTATAGTTATTTCGGTATATTTATATAACAACATTATATGTATATTTTTTTATATTGCTGCATCTTAATAGAACAATATATTGTGTACTGTCGATCTACTGTATCTAATTTTATAGTTATTTCGGTATATTTATATAACAACGGTATATGTATATTTCTTATATTGCTGCATATTAATAGAACACTATATTGTGTACTGTAGATCTACTGTATCTAATTTTATAGTTATTTCAGTATATTTATATAACAACGGTATATGTATATTTTTGAAGTGAAACTTCTTTAGTGGCACCTATTCTGATGGGGTAAAACGGGAGAGATGGGGGACAAATGTGAAACGGAAGTGACGGCAGGGCTTCCCCATCCCTCCCCCCCACACGCCTGCTGTGACATGCGGTGCCGGCGATAGCCGCCGGCGCCACTCCTAACGGCCGCCGTTAACCCCACACGTCCGCTGCCATGGGTGTACAAAGATGGCTGGCGCAGAGCTTCCGGTGCTGCGGGTGTGGGTGTAGTTAGATGGCGGAAGCCCCGCAAGTCCTCCGGCTGTGAGAGGAGGAGCCGCTGCTCAGCCTCTCTCCTCCCTAACTCCGCTTCCCCTTCCCTGTGTCCCGCTGACTGAGCGCCGCCGGGGCCGGAGGTGGAGAGCCGCCATTCCCCCCATACGTCCACACAGACATGGGAGGTTGAAGCGCATGCGCAGATTTGACCGCCGGGTCTCTCAGGCCAGGAAGCTATCTGCATCCGTTGATGCGAGGCAGCGCATGCGCAGAGTCGTCCGCCCCTCGTAGTGGCCTACTACACTGTAACTCACTGGATTGTTGTTTTTCTGTACATTGTAGGGAGACAACTCTTCTGGTCGACAAAATAAGTGAGAAGAATGATGAGAAGAGTGCATTAAGGGTCAAATACACTCTGCAAGAAAATCACAATCTCACTGTATCCGAGACCAGCATAAAGAAGATGAGACGCAGAATTGGATGGAAATATGGACGTGTGAGGTTAGTACTGGACAATACAGGAGGTAAAAGTGTTGTTTAAGAAACTGTACTGTACCTCTAAAACTAATTATTCCTTGTCATTACAGACCGTACCCCATGATAAGGGACGTTAACAAAATCAAAAGAGTGGTCCAGGCCCAGGCATGGATCTTCAGTGGGGAAACTTTCCAGGATTGCATCTTCACTGACGAGTCTACTGTATCGCTGGAGAAATTTGCCACCTTTGCATTCCACAAAAAAGGTTGCATATCTATGAAGCCGCGGCCAAAACACCCAGTGAAGATGCATGTGTGGGGTGCCATCTTTAGGCGTGGACCAGGATGCATTGTCATCTTTGAAGGTAAAATATAAAATATAATGTAGCCTTATGCATTGTACTGTATTAGTGTGCAGTTTTTTGAGCACTTTTCTTTTCTTGTTATAGGAATCATGGATAAAGCTTTCTTCCAAGACAAAATTGTGCCTGAGATTGTGGAATACATCACACGCGAGTTCCCGGGTGGTCACCGTTTCTACCAGGACAACGATCCGAAGCACACCGCGTCAACAGCGCATATCCTTGAGCGCGGTATCAACTGGGTGAAGACGCCAGCGGAGTAAGTGCGGTAACCGTGTCTCATTTTTTCCCCACTGTTTTTACTGTGTACTGTATCTCTTAAACTAAATGTCCTTTTTTTCCAATGACAGATCGCCAGACTTCAATCCGATCGAAATGGTCTGGCATCAGCTGAAGGACCATATCCGAAAAGTCGTGAAACCCTCCAAAAAGGATGAGTTGGCGAAAGGCATACTGAGTTTTTGGAACGATGTACTCACCGTGGAACGATGCAATAAATATATTTACCATATTGCGACTGTGTTGCCCATTGTGATCGCGCGTAATGAGCAAGCATCAGGAAGGTAGTATGGTATACTGAAGTAATGTACTGTAGTATTGTAAGTACAGTATGATATAGGTAAGTATGGCACAGATTTTTTCTTTCCTAGTAGTCAGAGTATACAGTAGTTCCAGTATAGACTAGTTTGATAGTATTACGGTAACTGCATACTGTAGTCCAATATGGAGTAGCTATACAGTACACAATGCCATAATACAGTATGCACCTACAGTACAGTAACTGCTCAAATTACTTCTTTCCAGAGAGAGCAGCACCAGCCATCTGGTTACAAAGTATTTAACAGTAGTCAGAGAATACAGTAGTTCCAGTATGGACTTGTTTGACAGTGCTAACAGCGTACTGTAGTCCAATATGGAGTAGCTACAGTATACAGTACACAGTGCCATAATACAGTACAGTATGCACCTAACTGCTCAATTTATTTATTTCCAGAGAGAGCAGCACCAGCCATATGGTGCTGAACTATTTAACAGTAGTCACAGTATACAGTAGTTCCAGTATAGACTAGTTTAACAGTACTACACAGCACACAATGCCATAATACAGTATGCACATAACTGCACTAATTTTTTGTTTTCTTGTCTTTTCAGAAAAAAAGGATGGACTGGGAGAGAGGGGGGTTTCGTGTACAGTCTGTGAACTGTTTGTACAATTAAGTGTACAGTATCTAAACAGCAGTAATGATGTACACAAAACCTCTCCTCTCTCAATGAACTACTGTACTGTACACAGAATGAGGAAGAAGATAAAGACGGAAAAAATTATATTACTATATATATTATTATATATTATATATTATTAATTAATATTATTATCAATGTTCATTATTCATGATTATCCACCGGCCCTCAATTTCCATCTGACAGAAGAACTTAATAAAGACTGCATTATGTATTATTCATGATTATTTTTATATTTGTTTTTTTTGGTTCCTGATAAAATAAAATAAATATGTATTTACATTCTTGATAATCATAATCATTGACAACAACCCCCGCCCCCCACACCTACAGTACACCAAAGAAAATGAATGAATGACAAAACAACTTGAATCCGTTAATGGTTTTTTAACTCTCAATTCTCACAGTGCTGTGCAAATCAGATTTACATATCAAATTCGAGAAGGGATTTTTCCAAAGCGTTACCGTAAACAAAGCCTCAAAGGGTTGGAGGGGGGGGGGGTTGTGTGAGTCATGCGCAGTAATCAGCTAGCTCCCATCTCAAAGAGGATTACACACAGGCGCAGTAAGGTGACGCTCGGCTAGGGACGGATTAAGAACACAATGGCAAACTTCAGAAAATGAATGACTCTGTGGAGGTGTCTGTCGATAAGAGTTTCAAATCCTTGAGCAAGCCTTGTGTGTGCATGGGATAGGGGGCTACAGGGTACAGCTGCATGAAGTTCAAAGATAATGACATACTTTAATTTCAAAAGGCAGTTCATCATAATAATATGATCCCTACACTCCCAAATACAGTACGTAAAAAGCACACAAATCAACCATGTGCAGTCAAACGCACAGGGTTGCAGTCAAAAGCTACAGCACAGATTGAATATCATAATATCAAGATGGTTTTTGCAGGCTCGTGGAGAAAAAAAAACATTAAAAACTGAGGAGAATTTTTTTTTTTTTTTTTGGTCACTCACTCAAGCAAGCAGTGGTGGGTGAAGTTACAGGTGCATGCGCAGTAATCATCTGCTGTCAAGCAGGAATCTGATTGAAACCAGAAAGACACACGTTCAAAGGAATGGCGTGGGAGAGATGTACTGCACTGTAGATAAGATAAGAAGTTGAAATATCCTGCAGTGCAGCAAATTATCCTGTGTGTGTGCGGGGGCGAGCGAGGGGAGAGCGCTGCATATGCCGAAATGTGACAGTGTTACAGTACTGTACACACCTGTGCGTTTCAACAATTTTCAAATGAGACATGCAAATGCATGTATACTGTAAATATGCAAATTTACAATTACTGCGCACGCACACGCAGACTGTGTACTGACGTAGGTTGAACTGCTAAGGTATTAGACTTCCAAGACAACAGCTCGTGAACGCCCCCCTGAGTTTTTAGACGGCATTGCAGTATTGCAGACAGCAAGAATAAAATGCTAATATCACGAGCGCTAAAATAACGCAATTCACTCCGGACTAAAAAAAAAAACGCATCTGACCGAGATTATCAGAGCGCCGCGCATATAGCCGATTTAGGATAAAGGCGGCCGCCACTGTATCCTTATTCATCCTGATCCTAAACTGCCTTTCACCCTAGAAGTAGATGCATCAGACATCGGTGTTGGTGCTGTCCTTTCCCAGAGGAAGAATCCTCAATCCAGATTGCATCCCTTTGCATTTTTCTCCCCAAAAAATTCTTCCGCTGAGTGCAATTACGATATCGGGAATCGGGAACTCCTGGCTGTGAAATTAGCATTAGAAGAATGAAGACATTTTCTGGAGGGCACTGAGAATCCCATAACTATCTTAACAGATCATAAAAATCCGTTATACATTGAATGAGCACGTCGTCTTGGAGCCCGTCAAGCCAGATGGTCATTATTCTTTTCAAGATTCAATTTCATAATATCATATCTGCATGGAACAAAAAATTTCAAGGCTAACGCCCTTTCCCGACAATTCTCTTCGGATGATAAATCTGAGGACCAACAAAGGCCTATTCTCCCTGCTAAGTGTATTCTTATCTGCAACCACCTTCAACGTTCTCAAAGATATTGTACGACAACAAGATCACACCCCTGCAGATTTCAATATTCCCGAGGGTCGTCTGTATACTTCTCCTACACACCGCAGGAAAGTTCTCCAATGGAGTCACTCCTCCAGAGCCGCTGGTCACCCAGGTACCAGGAGAACTTTAGATCTGATTTCCAGAACTTTTTGGTGGCCCAGGATTCAGAAAGATGTCAAGGACTTCGTAGCCGCGTGCCCAACTTGTGCCAGGACTAAGACTCCCAGGAATCTTCCTTCAGGACTTCTCCAGCCCCTTCCTGTTGCCAACCGACCATGAACACACCTGTCCATGGATTTCATTGTGGATTTACCGGTATCCAAGGGCATGAATACGATCCTGGTGGTCGTGGATCGATTTTCTAAACAGTCCCACTTTATGCCTCTCAAAGGTCTTCCCAATTCTTCCAACCTTCCCGTGTATTCATCAGAGAGATCTTTCGACTTCACAGAGTACCCCTGGTTATCGTGTCTGATAGGGGTTCACAGTTTGTGTCTCGCTTTTGGCGTTCTTTTTAAATACAACTGGGCATTTCTCTACATTTCTCCTCCGGGTACCACACACAGACGAATGGTCAAACTGAAAGGACCAATCAGTCCCTAGAACAATACATAAGATGTTTTGTTTCAGATTCCCAAGATGACTGGTCAGAACTTTTGCCCTGGGCAGAATTCGCCCATAACAACGCACAAAGTGGATCTACTCTGGAATCCCCATTTTTTGTAAATTACGGGTTCCATCCTTCTACACTCCCTATCTCTGTATCTTCATCAGGGGTTTCCGCGGCAGACGACAGGATTAAAGCATTGCAAGATCTTTGGAAAAAGGTTCAGGAAAACATCAAGACAGCTACCAATAAGCAGAAGACCCAGGCTGATCGCCACCGTAGACCTGCTCAGGAATTCAAGATTGGCGACAAAGTTTGGCTCTCATCCAAGAACATCAGGCTGAAGGCACCGTCTATGAAGTTTGCAACCAGATTTCTCTGTCCTTTTTCTATCTCAGAAAGGATTAATCCCGTGGCGTATCGTCTCGCGTTACCTCCTTCTATGCGGATCCCATCCGTTTTTCACGTCTCATTGCTTAAGCAAGTGGTCCAGAATACTCACTCAGTTCATTCGCCTCCCACTTCGTCTCATATGGTACAAGGCCAACCTGAGTATGAAATACAATCCATTCTGGACTTAAAGTTCTCAAGAGGCTCATTACAGTATTTGGTACACTGGAAGGGTTACGGCCCAGAGGAAAGATCCTGGGTTCCTAATCATCATGGTCATGCTTCCAGGATAATCCGTAACTTCCATTCCAAATTTCCGGATAAGCCTTCATGGAGTCGCCCGGAGGTCGCTCCTAGAGGGGGGGTACTGTGAGGATTCGCCGTTCCAGCGTTCAGGGACCATCCCCTCACCTGGCTGTACGTTGTGGTCGCTCGTCTAGTCGCCCCGCTGATGCGCGCGGTAGGCTCTGTCCCCGCTCTGTTGTTAAACAACACCAGCATGGCAGTGATGCGCGTTCCAGGCTCCGCCACCGCTCTGATGTCTCAAGGAACCGGCCTGGGAGTATCACACACTCTAAGTCCCGCCGTCTGAACTCTGTGACACGTGCAGCCTGCAAGCAACCTCCTACCTGATCGGCTGCATCATTGGACAAACCTGTGAGTACCAGTAGCCTATGACGATTCACTTCCTGGTTCCACCCCTGCCTGTTATTGGAGTCTCCTTCCTTTTATATGGAAACAAAAGAAACAGCACACAACGCCAAACAGTGAAGCAAGTAATGCTATATATTAGTAATTACAGGGTAATAAATCTGCGTACATCAAAACAGTGGAATAGGTGCATTTAGTGTGTTTCACACAAGTTACCACTCAGCAACTGTTGTCAGAAGAGTCTGCAGCTTGCTTCTCTCAGCGGGGGCGCTACGTTGGTTCAGGAGCAGGATTAATGTCCAAAACCCCTCATCCAACAGTACATCGCTCCCAAGGGGATTTCCCTTTAAGGCAACCACGATCCGTTGCAGGTATTGGTGCTTGGTGGGACCGCTCGTGCTTCCAAGCCGTCTGGTGCAGCTCGTGTAGCTCAGCGAGCAGATCCACTGTACGGGGGTGAGACCTCAGCTTTGCAAGGGTACACTCGGCGTGCCACGTTGTCGCTCCGTCACGGGATACTGCGTGATGACGTCACAGTCTCCGCAGCAGCGAGGGAACCGGCAGGGAGGCAGTGAAAGTCTCTCAAAGTCTCTCAAAGTCTCTCATATGCCCAAAATTACCACCGGGAGTAATACTAGCAGGGTGAAGCCAATGGAGGCAATGGCAATATTAAGGCACTAGATAAAAATCATCCAACATGTTTCGTAGAATAAACTACTTCTTCAGGGAATAATTTGGCCATTACCCAGAGGCCTTAAGTACCTAACAAAGATGTCTCATTGGTCAAACAATTAAAAATGGACCAATCATCTAGACTAGGTAATGGTTAAAGTGATAGGGAAAATGAAATCATTACTTTTAAAACAACAACTTTATTAACTACATACATAATAAAAAGATTTTATAAACATATAAACTAAACCTAGCATAAATAATTAAAAACATGCTGGAATAAAAGAAACACAATATTAGTACTAAAATAGATAGTATCAATAAATACATATAAAAGATGCAACTAGAAGTAACAATATAAATACGTATAGACAATAGAACGGAGCAGGGAAAACAGAGATACATAGATCAGTGATATCCCTTGGGTTTAAGTGGAGAAGGGGGCTAGAAATTTTTTTTTAATACAAATTCCTCTTAATAAAGTGCCCAGATGTCAACATCCTCATTTAACCCCTTAGGGGACATAGTATCTAACTTGTGTATCAAATATGTCTCCTTAGATGATAGTGTTTTAACTCTGTCCCCACCTCTTCTATTTACAGGAATAAACTGAATCCCCTTAAAAGTGAGACTGGACGGATCTTTGTTGTGGTGTAATAAAAAGTGTCTGGAAACACTGTGTTTTTCAAAACCATTTTTTATATTTCTGACGTGTTCCTGGATACGAACTTTAAGGCTGCGTTTGGTTCTGCCTACATACTGATATCCACACGCACATTCCAATAAGTAAACAATGTGTGTAGATGTACATAAAATAAAGTCATCAATATTAAAAACTTCTTGTGTGTTTTTAGAATTAAATGTATGCTTGTCAGGATGTTGGTACTTACAAATACTACACTTACCACAAATATAATTGCCTTTTGGTTTAGGCCCTAACCAGTTCTTTTGTACTGTAGTGTTATTACTTAAAAAAACATCACTAGGTGCTAGCAAATTTTTAATGTTTTTGGCTCTCCTATAGATAAACCGTGGTTTAGTGTCTAGATGTGATCCCAATATGGGATCATTGCACAAAATACCCAGTGTTTATAAAAAAAACCTTTTCGATGTCCCTATGTACGGAATTATAATCTGTAAAGAAGGCCACATTTAAAATTTCATTTTTCATTATTGGGCCTATTTTATTTCTTGTCTTGGTTCTATTTTGAATTAACATATCTTTACGATCCATGTTACGTACCCTTATAATCTCTCTTTCGAGAAGTTCCTTAGGGTATCCCCTCTCTCTGAATCTCAAAAATAGTTTATTAGCCTGCTTGTCAAAAACCTCTATACTACTGCAGTTATGTCTGAGTCTGACAAATTGCCCTCCTGGAATATTTTTTATCTATGTACTTTTGTGATTACTATTCGCCATCAGCAAATTGTTAGTATCCACCTCCTTAAAGAAGGTTTCAGTCTCCATAGTGCCATCCGCTCTGGAAGTAAGTCTTAAATCCAGAAAATCTATCTGGGTGGCATCCACCTTATGTGTAAACTCAAGGTTGAAATCATTCCTATTCAGGTTATCTACAAATGCACTGGCCGATGCATAATCACCGTCCCACACACACAGGATGTCGTCTATGTAGCGTTTCCACACAACGACATTCCTGTGGTAGGGTTCCTCGGGCACAATGAACTGAGACTCCCACTTACCCACATACAGGTTTGCGAAACTGGGGGCAAACCTAGTACCCATTGCAGTTCCGCAAACCTGCAGGTAGAAAGTGGAAAGAAACAGAAAATAATTATGTTTCAATATGAAACTAATAGACTCGAGAATAAATTTCCTATTTAATGGGTGCATTGTGGGGTCTACTTCCAAAAAGGAGTTGACTGCATCCAACCCTTTCTGATGGGGTATATTTGTATAGAGGGATTTTATGCCACATGTAATCCATACATATGAACTCTTCCATTTGAAATCTTTAAATAAATTTAGAACTGCAGTAGAATCCTTCAAATAAGAGGTTAATTCACCAACATACGGTTGGAGAAAAAAATCCACGTATTGACTAAGATTGGCTGTCATAGATTGTATATCTGACACGATTGGGCGTCCACCAAGGCCTTATGTATTTTCGGCAGGTGGTAAAATATGGGGATCCTTGGGAATTCAGAAAATAGGAAGGCGAACTCTGTTGTTGTGATGACGGATAGAGTGACTGCATTATCTAATAGCGCTTTTAGTTCCCTTAAAAACTCGGCTGTGGGGTCCTTCAATAATTTGACATAGGACGATGTGTCGTTAAGAAGCCTTAAAGCTTCTTTTTCATAATCACACCTATTTTGGACAACTACGCCACCACCTTTGTCCGCCTGCCTTATAATTAGGCTTGCATCATCCTTCAATGTTTTAAGGGCTAGGGACTCGCTTACACTGAGGTTATGTTTAATGTTACCTGACTTAAAATTACGTGATAAAATGTTAAAATCATTGATGACCATATTAAAAAATGTATCAATATGATGACCCTTGGAATGTGCGGGATAGAACTTAGATTGGGTTTTAAATTCAGTATGTCTAATTTCTATTTCTTTATCAGAATTACTTGCAGCAACCATAGCAGCCTTACCAGGAATAAGGTCCATATCTTGTTTCAGAAAATGTCTCTTTAGGGTAATATTGCGAGTGAACTTGTGTAGATCTTTGAACAACTGGAAGGAGCTTGGTCCACAGGTTTTGGAAAAACTCAAACCCCTTCCAAGTATGCTCAATTGATCCTTACTTAAAACTGTGGAGGAGAGATTAAAAACCCCTTTGTTTGCTAGGTTGTTCTTTCCCAAGAGTACTCTCTTCTTTTGTGCTCTGGTCCCTCCTCGTGTTCCTCATCTGATGTAACCCTTTTCTTCCTTTTCTCTTGGGGGTATTCTATATATCTTTCACTGTTATTACCTTCCTTTCTAGTCTTGTTCTTACAGTATCAAGTCTAAAAAAGAAGGTGAATCTGTAGTGGGTTCAGGTCTAACCGGGCGTTTGGGTGAATATTTAGGGAAGTTCCTGGGTGAGTATCTAGATGTTCTCGCATGGGGGTCTTTGTGCTCATATTCATAATTTCTATGCTGTCCCTGTGGCCTTGAGCCATACCTAAAGCCCTCAATGTAGTTTTTCCCTTTATAATTGGGATTGCGATACCCATTACCATGGTTAGAGCGTGAGCGATCTCTATCTGATCGATCATTTTTATTGGTTCTGCTCTCTCTCTTCTGTTCGTAGGTGTGGTAATTTTCTTGTCTGTTCTTTGAATGTATAGACCCCCCTCTTTCTTTTTTATGGGGGATATACTCATCGCCTACTACCCTTCCTCTATCTTTTTTAGCCCAGTCCCTCTGTCTTCCTTGCTGGTAATCTAATTTGTCTCTTAAAAATTTATTGTGTTTCGTTTTTAAAAGTTCATCTTCTTCATACTCTAATTTAACTTTTAAATCATGCTCAATCTCCGAGCAATCAGTTTCTATCACTATCGGTTCTAATGCTTTAATTGCTTTCAAAATCTCCTTTTCTAAGTCTTTGATCTCACGGTTCCTTTCATATATTATTATTAACCTAATGAGATCATTAGAACACTCGTCCTGTATTCTGTTCCACTCCTGCATAAATTTAGGGTTATCCTTACCGAAGGTAGGGCTTTTTGAAAACCTGAGACCTCTTGGTATTCTACCCACATCCAAATAACTTTGTAGGGTTTTGGTCTCAAGCCAATGTTTACCCTCGGTAAGTAATAGCCGTTCTAATATTTTAAATTGTTCTTTAGCTGTTAAATTGATTGGTTCATTGGGCTGACCATGTACACTACCGACACACTTTATCACACTGCGGCCAGATCCGCAAGCCGGGAGATTTCCCGGCTTGCTAGTGGCCGCCCCTCGGCGTGCCGAGCGTCATAGACGCGCGGTCACGTGTCTTCGGGAGCGTGCGCCCCCTGCACGCGCGTCCAGGGGCTCCCCGAGGGAGCCCTGGTGTCCCGCGATCGCGGGACAGCGGCAGGGGGTTCCGGGGGACCCGGCGGACCCGGCAGCGGTAGGGAGAGCGCCCCGATCGGAGGGCGCTCTTCCGCTGCTTCGGCGCGCGCCCGTCACTCTCGGGCGCGCGCCAGGCTACTGCTGCGGCCAAGAAAGGGCAAATGCTCGAATAAACTTGGCCGCAGCAGTAACACTTCGTCTGTAAAGAGGAGTTTAAAGTGTTCCTCCCTTTCTACACAAGTTCACTCGCAATATTACCCTAAAGAGACATTTTCTGAAACAAGATATGGACCTTATTCCTGGTAAGGCTGCTATGGTTGCTGCAAGTAATTCTGATAAAGAAATAGAAATTAGACATACTGAATTTAAAACCCAATCTAAGTTCTATCCCGCACATTCCAAGGGTCATCATATTGATACATTTTTTAATATGGTCATCAATGATTTTAACATTTTATCACGTAATTTTAAGTCAGGTAACATTAAACATAACCTCAGTGTAAGCGAGTCCCTAGCCCTTAAAACATTGAAGGATGATGCAAGCCTAATTATAAGGCAGGCGGACAAAGGTGGTGGCGTAGTAGTCCAAAATAGGTGTGATTATGAAAAAGAAGCTTTAAGGCTTCTTAACGACACATCGTCCTATGTCAAATTATTGAAGGACCCCACAGCCGAGTTTTTAAGGGAACTAAAAGCGCTATTAGATAATGCAGTCACTCTATCCGTCATCACTACAACAGAGTTCGCCTTCCTATTTTCTGAATTCCCAAGGATCCCCATATTTTACCACCTGCCGAAAATACATAGGTTTGCCCCCAGTTTCGCAAACCTGTATGTGGGTAAGTGGGAGTCTCAGTTCATTGTGCCCGAGGAACCCTACCACAGGAATGTCGTTGTGTGGAAACGCTACATAGACGACATCCTGTGTGTGTGGGACGGTGATTATGCATCGGCCAGTGCATTTGTAGATAACCTGAATAGGAATGATTTCAACCTTGAATTTACACATAAGGTGGATGCCACCCAGATAGATTTTCTGGATTTAAGTCTTACTTCCAGAGCGGATGGCACTGTGGAGACTGAAACCTTCTTTAAGGAGGTGGATACTAACAATTTGCTGATGGCGAATAGTAATCACAAAAGTACATGGATAAAAAATATACCAGGAGGGCAATTTGTCAGACTCAGACGAAACTGCAGTAGTATAGAGGTTTTTGACAAGCAGGCTAATAAACTATTTTTGAGATTCAGAGAGAGGGGATACCCTAAGGAACTTCTCGAAAGAGATTATAAGGGTACGTAACATGGATCGTAAAGATATGTTAATTCAAAATAGAACCAAGACAAGAAATAAAATAGGCCCAATAATGAAAAATGAAATTTTAAATGTGGCCTTCATTACGGATTATAATTCTGTACATAGGGACATCGAAAAGGTTTTTTTATAAACACTGGGTATTTTGTGCAATGATCCCATATTGGGATCACATCTAGACACTAAACCAAGGTTTATCTATAGGAGAGCCAAAAACATTAAAAATTTGCTAACACCTAGTGATGTTTTTTTAAGTAATAGCACTACAGTACAAAAGAACTGGTTAGGGCCTAAACCAAAAGGCAATTATATTTGTGGTAAGTGTAGTATTTGTAAGTACCAACATCCTGACAAGCATACATTTAATTCTAAAAACACACAAGAAGTTTTTAATATTGATGACTTTATTTTATGTACATCTACACACATTGTTTACTTATTGGAATGTGCGTGTGGATATCAGTATGTAGGCAGAACCAAACGCAGCCTTAAAGTTCGTATCCAGGAACACGTCAGAAATATAAAAAACGGTTTTGAAAAACACAGTGTTTCCAGACACTTTTTATTACACCACAACAAAGATCCGTCCAGTCTCACTTTTAAGAGGATTCAGTTTATTCCTGTAAATAGAAGAGGTGGGGACAGAGTTAAAACACTATCATCTAAGGAGACATATTGGATACACAAGTTAGATACTATGTCCCCTAAGGGGTTAAATGAGGATGTTGACATCTGGGAACTTTATTAAGAGGAATTTTTATTAAAAAAATTTTCTAGCCCCCTTCTCCACTTAAACCCAAGGGATATCACTGATCTATGTATCTCTGTTTTCCCTGCTCTGTTCTATTGTCTATACGTATTTATATTGTTACTTCTAGTTGCATCTTTTATATGTATTTATTGATACTATCTATTTTAGTACTAATATTGTGTTTCTTTTATTCCAGCATGTTTTTAATTATTTATGCTAGGTTTAGTTTATATGTTTATAAAATCTTTTTATTATGTATGTAGTTAATAAAGTTGTTGTTTTAAAAGTAATGATTTCATCTTCCCTATCACTTTAACCATTACCTAGTCTAGATGATTGGTCCATTTTTAATTGTTTGACCAATGAGACATCTTTGTTAGGTACTTAAGACCTCTGGGTAATGGCCAAATTATTCCCTGAAGAAGTAGTTTATTCTACGAAACATGTTGGATGATTTTTATCTAGTGCCTTAATATTGCCATTGCCTCCATTGGCTTCACCCTGCTAGTATTACTCCCGGTGGTAATTTTGGGCATCTGAGAGACTTTGAGAGACTTTGAGAGACTTTCACTGCCTCCCTGCCGGTTCCCTCGCTGCTGCGGAGACTGTGACGTCATCACGCAGTATCCCGTGACGGAGCGACAACGTGGCACGCCGAGTGTACCCTTGCAGAGCTGAGGTCTCACCCCCGTACAGTGGATCTGCTCACTGAGCTACATGAGCTGCACCAGACGGCTTGGAAGCGCGAGCGGTCCCACCAAGCACCAATACCTGCAACGGAGCGTGGTTGCCTTAAAGGGAAATCCCCTTGGGAGCGATGTACTGTTGGATGAGGGGTTTTGGACATTAATCCTGCTCCTGAACCAACGTAGCGCCCCCGCTGAGAGAAGCAAGCTGCAGACTCTTCTGACAACAGTTGCTGAGTGGTAACTTGTGTGAAACACACTAAATGCACCTATTCCACTGTTTTGATGTACGCAGATTTATTACCCTGTAATTACTAATATATAGCATTACTTGCTTCACTATTTGGCGTTGTGCGCTGTTTCTTTTGTTTCCATTTCCTAGAGTGTGGGGGGTGCTGAGCCACCCCCTGTGTTTATAGCAGCAGACGCCTCTACAAATACACGGTTATGTGATATAATTTCACCCTCACTGTGGTTATTGTGATTTATTTCTTGGTCACTTATTTACAGTATGTGGTTTAGTCACTGCACTATATTTTTATTCTAAATTCTGGGTTAGATAGTTGCGCACAGTATTTTCTCTGTTTTTTACTGTCCTTCCTTTAACACCCTGCACTTTCAGCTTACCTTTGCTGAGCATAGTCAGTGTGAAGCCGTGCCTTGCTGCATTCTGTTCCTGATACCTTGTTTTGTCTTGTCTGCCTGATTAACCCTTTGTTGCCTGAACCCGGCTAGTTTCTTGGGCTCCGCTTCTCTCCGCTCCTGACCTTGGCAAAATACTCCGACGATCCGCTCTTCTACAATCCTCACCTTGGCAAAGTATCCCGACGATCCGCTCTTCTACAATTTTCACCTTGGCAAAGTACCCCGACGATCCGCTCTTCTACAATCTTCACCTTGGCAAAGTACCCCGACGATCCGCTCTTCTACAATCCTGACCTGGCAAGTATATACGACTACTCTGCACTCTATAACCCTGATCCGGCTTGCACGACCAATCTACATCCTACACTACCGACACATTTTATTGCTCATCGGCCAGATCCGCAAGCCGGGAGATTTCCCGTCTTGCTAGTGGCCGCCCCTCGGCGTGCCTCGCGTCACTGATGCGCGGTCACGCGTCATCGGGAGCCTGCGCCCCCTGCACGCGCTTCCAGGGCTCCCCGAGGGAGCCCTGGTGTCCCGCGATGTGGGGGACGGCGGCAGGGGGTTCCGGGGGACCCGGCGGACCCGGCAGCGGGAGGGAGAGCGCCCCGATCGGAGGGCGCTCTTCCGCTGCTTCGGCGCGCGCCCGTCACCCTCCGGCGTGCGCCAGGCTACTGCTGCGGCCGAGAACGGGCAAATGCTCGAATAAACTCGGCCGCAGCAGTAGGTGCGCCCGCGTGGCTATGGGTTGGCGTTTCTCAATTCCCTACCTCAGCACCGCGGTCGCACTTCGTTTGTGGTGAGCTACGCGTTACAAGTAGAAATACACTCCTACATGCTAAAAGTGGACATAATTGAAGTCTATTTAGAGGTATACCCTTGGGGCAATACATCCGACTACGTCGAAATTGCTCAAGTCTAGAAATCTTTAAATCTAGATCAATGGAACTTACAGATCGTTTCATTTCCAGAGGATATAACAAAGCTATTCTTGAGGAGGCTTATTTGAATGCCCTCAGCAAAAGTAGGAAGATTTGATAGGTTCTAAAAATATTGGGAGAAATGTGAAAACTGTTCAAAGACATGATGCTTCTGATCTTGACTCACCTTACTTTATAACTCAATTCAGCAATCAATCTTACGCAATTGATGTATCAATTGTATCATCAACAAACACTGGGGAATACTTTCAATAGACCCGTTTTTGAAGGGCATTACATCAATAAATCCAAGATTTGTGTTTAGAAAATCACAAACCTTGGGTAACCTCATCTCTCCCAGTGTGGTTACAAATGTTAAAAATAATAAAAACATTGTAAAAAGAGAATTTTTTCCAAATCCTGTCTTTTATTAACTGTTACTCAGAATTCATTATATACATGCTCATCTGTGGGTGTAATAGAAAATATGTAGGTCTTACTACAAGGAAATTCAAAATTCGGATCATGGAACACATGAGACTGATAATAAAAAAAGATCTAAATCACCCAGTTTCTTTACACTTCAATGGTTCACTTGAACATTTTAAGTGTGTAGCCTAGAACATGTTCATATGCATTTTAGAGGAGGTGATAGAGTTAATGCATTATACAAAAGAGAGGCATACTGGATTTTTTCATTGGATACTCTGGCCCCTAAAGGGTTAAATTCACAGTGGGATCTAAAGTATTTTCTATAGCCAGTATAAACATATGGTATAGATATTTATTATTTCATCTAAAAGCCTCTCTTTTTTTGTATTTTTTGTATTCATTGCTCTAGGTTCTCCTACTAAACTTGTTTTTGCTACTTATGGGCTGACATAATGCCTATCTTGACTGTGTTTAATGTATAGCAGCTCTGAAATTTTTCACAGTTTAAATTATATTATGTTATATCTTGATGATTTGTTCTGTTACATTTACTATTACACATGTGTGACTTAATACATCATCATCATTATGTTTTTTATACTGTTTATTTATATATTCATATATTATATATTTTTTATCATTATTTAATAATATATATATTCGCTGTGTTGTTTCGCTAGAGCAGTTTATTTATTAATACTCCACACCTTATATTTGATTAATTAATCTTATTTATGATGGTGATTCATTTTGGAGTTTTTTCACCTGGAACAATATTGACAGTATAGTTCCATATTCCCTTATTTTGGTGAATTACATACATTAACCGATATCAAGTTTAGGTATGAACTGTTTCCATCAATGTATTCTGTTTTGATCATGTTATACTATTCAATTGAATTTATGTTTCCTCTAAATGCCACTACAAATTGATTTCAACTGATGTTTGTAATTAATTTACAATCAACTGTGTTTGCCAGAAGGAGGGGCTATAAAATCAGGCAGTATACCCTCCGTTCAATACTCCTTGAGAAAGCACTGTTAGAGCGTGAAACGCGTGGAAGGAGAGTTTTGTTTGTTTTGTCCCAGTATGTCCCCAGTTTGTCACTTTTAATTATGTAGTTTAATAAAAATATATATATAGCCATGCCTGGCTTGACTACTAATCTACCATGCCTGACATGTATGTCCTAGTATCAGTGCAGGTAGTGTTAGGCCCAATCCAGGGTTTTTCTGGCACTTCTGTCCCCTCCCCTTGGGGACTGGGGGTGAGTACCGTACCTCTGACTCTAATAGGAGTCAGGGAAGAGCAAGGATTGCCCTTGGTGTCCTAGGCCAGGGGTGGAAGTCCAGGGACCATCCAGAGTGTGAGGCCAGAAAGCGTTGCTGTGCAGTGTATTCTGATAAAAGCTGTGTTGCAATAAAGTATTCCTGTTAAAATATACGCCTGCCTGAGTCTGCAATCTATTAGGGGGAGTAGAAGCGAGTTATCCTGCAGGGATTGTCTCTACATCCCTGAAGCCTGCAAGAGATGGAGGCGCTGACACCGTGAGGCAGAACCAGTTTATACCCCAGAAGCCTTTCCTGATGTCCCCAACACCAACAACGGACACCTCAGTATCCTGTGAGCCAGCAGGTAACCAGCACATTACACCATGTAGATGCACAATCTCCCAGAGGGTGGGGGAAACACTGCTACATTTGGAGGCGCTGCTGAAATGCCCAACAGGACAGGCTTTCAGCGAAGCAGAACAGAAAGAGAGAAATTATGCTTCGAAAGTGAGTACTAAGGAAGGATGGGAGGCTAGGTGTTGCTCTAGGGGACTCCTGCATACCATAACAGGGGCCCAGTTTCCCTGCCAGGGAGCATTAGCCTATGCTGACCTAAAGGGTAACCTGTGAGGAGGCAGATTGCTATTGCTTTGGTTCTAAGTCACCCTGAGGACTGATTCATGTAGGATGCCTGGGGGGCTGTTTTTGTTGCCAGTTACCCTGAAACCTCTGAAAAGGGACTGCCGTGTCAGGGCCATAACGGGTGGCGTTAAAGTACTGTTAGGTAGTATCTGAGGAGGGGTGCCCGAGTCACAGGTGCCAGGAACCTCTGCTGGAGGAACTACCACTTTACTGCTAGCAGCTGATGTACAGGGAGCCACAGAGTACTCATGTCTGGACTGTTATCATGTGCAGTACTGGAGGGAGTTTTGCCTAGCCTGGGGTATATACTCCGCTACCATGTGTTGCAGCAGATTAAGGAGAGAGGGTCCCCGCCAAAATTACGAGAACCCCATGTTAATGCACTTTATTCTATTCATAATTGTGGTTCCAATGTAAAGGGATCAATCAGATAGATGTTGCCATCCAAAATCTGTTGCTGCCTGTAGACGGACGTTCACAGATGTACACAATTGGAGACTTTTATAAGGTGAAAATATAATAAGGCTTTATTGTGCCTTTTCCTTTTCATCAGGAAATCCATCCAAACACAGGGGGTGGGAACAAAGCTTCTATTCACTTGGGAGTATTTCTAGTGAAACACTATGCAATTAATTCACATCTCACTTAGTCAAGCATTTCTCCCAGCCCCAAACACATAGCATGAAATAAGCAGATATAAGAAGTCTCTTAAGAATGAAAGTCTTATCTGTTTCTTGGAGGGAAAATCTTCTCAGTTCCTGGTTCAGTTCCCTTCACTCAGGGTGTGTCAGATCAGGTTTAGTAGTTTTCCCTGTGTCTTGTAAGCAGCTCTGCTGTTTCTTCTGACAGGGCTCAAGACTGTTGTGTCTCCAAAGGTCAGCTCACAAGTGAGCTAAGGAGTCACTTCCTGTCTCAACAGACAGGCTTTTGTAAGCAATCTAAATCAGGCAGGTGGTGTTTATTAATTGACTACCAGCAGTTAACCACCACACTGCTAGATTAAAGGCACATTACTTGAACAGGGATTACTCCCCTGTTACACCGCCAAAAACAGGGACCGCGTATGTTTCCTGTAAAAGTTGCAAGCCTTTTTCTGCATGGGCTCGGCGCAAAAGCTGAAGCCATGCTCATCTATTGTGAGTGGCTTGGCGCGAAGTCAGAGTCACGCCCTCCTACAGTATGCCCCTGTTCTTGACTCCACCAGAGGGAGGGGATGTTGTAACTACCAATCGGCAGAGACTTCCTATACTGAGGGAGGAGACGGATGTGAGCTGCCGCAAACTCAGTTCCTCGGAGCTAGCCAGCTAAGCAGAGCTCAAAGTATTGTGCTGCTTTTGAACTTTGCTACACATCCTTCTACCATGATGTTGGAGTGCAGAATAAATATGTACCAGCTACCAGGAGACTTCCTCGTACTAGAGGTGGACGACAAATGCTTCGTCAAATGCGTCTGCCCGCAATGCGACTTCCCTGGTGGAGACGCAAAGCTGACTGCCACGTGTCTACAGTGTGGAGCTTTCTATATGCGGTTTGCGGTGTTGCTGTCAGCAGCACAACAGAGCAAGAGGCCGCGGCTGTGACTGAGGCCTTGGACGCGGATGCTCCAGAGGGCCTGTGTGCCAAATCGAAACCAAGACCAGAGCCACTGGGTAAGATGACTGCCCAGGGAGAGGCTGAGCTGCTATCACTGGTGGCGCAGGAGCGGGACCGCTGCCTGCTAATTGCCGCCAGTGACTGCGAGATGCTCCAGGGTCTTTCCCCTGAGGAGGTATCTTTACCTTCATCCAACGATGATGACAGCAGCGGAAGGACGTCCGTGGTGATGCGCCGGCCGGCGTGTCACCTCAGCGAGACTGCGAAGGACCCTACACCTAACGGCAGTGCTGAGCAGCGGAGTCCCGGCAAGACAACATCACGGCGAGTGCTGGTGTGGCCTAGCTGCGGAGGGGCGTCACGGCCGATTCGGAGGACCCCATGATCATCCCAAGTCAGCGGGGCATTGAGCATCTTTCCAACCCTGCTTTCCAGGATGCCGTGGAGGCATCCGGAGAGGAGGTACTGGCCGGTACTTCCTCCAACGCGGAGGCCAGCAACACCTTTCCGGTGCAATCGTATATGGACGCACTTCCGGTGCGGGACCTAGATCTGTATCCTGATCTCACGAGACCAGGCACAGATGATGTCATTATTGATGCGACCGGCGGGGCGAAGAGACCTTTGCTGTGCCCGCTCCGGTGGTTACTGCCTTAACTGAAGCCAACGTGCAAAGATATTTTGCCAAAGTTAGGGGTAGGGTCCATCGGGCCCGTACTGACCGGGACACAGCCCTGGTGCAGGCCATAGCGGGCCTGGTAGGCCCAAACCACGGGACTTGCCCTGAGACATTGAACAGCCTAATACCTCGGGCCTTACCATTCGTGCCTTTCCACAAACTGTTGCGGGGCCCAAGAACACTACTCCCTGGGTCCTGGCCGATAAGAAGTTTCCCAAACCCTCACTGTCCTGCCGGTAGCTGCAGGGAGGCTCGGCCGGCACTGGAGTCGGGCCTCTTGTTGCTGCCGGGCCCGGCTCTCCCAAGCTGTGGGCCTGCCTCTCTCCTGCACTTTCCCACACCGGGCTCTGTGACGTCGGCGCGTGCCAGAAGTCGAAGCACACACTACTGGCGCGCACTAGCATGAGAGAGCCCGGCGTGGGACAGTGCAGTAGACAGGCAGGCCCACAGCTGCGGAGAGACCCCTGCAGCCACCGGCAGGACAGTGAGGGAGAGAGGAAGCAGCTGGGGAGCGGCAACCTGCGGACAAAGGAGGGTCACAAGTAGATGCGGAAAGAGCTGCATGAAGCTCAGGAGCCTCAGGTAGTCAACCCTTGGTCTAATCTAATGGTTTAAATGTCCAGCATCACACTGGCCAATAGGATGATGTCATCCGGTGCAGCTTCCTATTGGCCCACATGACCTGGACCTTAATACTCCGCAGACATACTGGCACCCCCTACAGAGGTAATATCTCTAAGAAGGGAGTCCCAGGAGATTAAATTAACACTGTTCAGCCCTGGAGACCTTCTGCTTCAAACCTGTAATAAAAAAGTTATATATATATATGTAGCCCTGTTTCCCCCTAAACAAGAAGGCTACTGGTGCTGCCTATACCTGTTGCTTCACAGAGGACCTAAGCCTCCACCCCTGGGAGCCTAGGGTATACTTATTGTCTCAGTGCAGCGCCTCCACCGGTGAGGGATCCCAGCGTAGTGGGAGGAGTCCCTCACCAGAACCAATATACACAATAATTACACACAGGTATATTATAACAATGTTTACTAGGTTCAGCAGGGAGAGATGGAGCACTACTGGAAAAATTGCTGGAGAGTGCGTTCCCAATAAAAATAAGGTTTATTGGATCAGAGCATGATAACAAGGATGAGCCCAGGGGCCCCCACCAACGCGTTTCGAGCTTCCGCTCTTTCTCAAGGTGATAACACTCTGATCAAATCTCTTACCTTATGAAGGTTCATTTTCCCGCCTTTCCTCACCCCTAACCCGTCGCTTGGTTGCGTCACGGGCAGCGCGCCGTATGTATAGGGCGCGCCACGAGTGGCGCCAGTCGCGCAGGGTAAAGCGGTGACGTCAGCGCGTCTCTGAACATCAACAACAACTTTATTATTATTTCTAACGAACATTGAAAAAAACTTTAAAATAACTTTATTAACACTAAACAATGAACAGTACATGCAAAATTCATTACGAATGAAGTGTACATTTAAATCATGTTAAAAACAAAGATAATCAATGTATATAAAAAAAGTGTTTAAAAGAAAAGACAGTCATGGATGTTAGAGTTTAGGATACATGTGTATGACTCTGTACACAGACCCAGAGGATATGAATTAGAACATAAAGCCCTTTGTGTATATGGTTGTATAAATATATGGAAGTTCACTAGGTTTGCCTTATTTGTGAACTTATCCATCCCACATTTCACAGTATCCCCATTAAGTCTGGGTATGGGAACAGAGTCATATAATCAGATGTTTATGATCCATATTATTGTAGAATCATTAGATGTGTGGACCGAAAACTTATTTTGGCATATAATAATCCATGTTTTAAGATCAATATTCTTTATTGTTTTACATATAAACTTATTGTAAATATTATACCCAAGTTTATGACAAAAATTGGTATTATTAATTATACACGTTACCAACTTTAAACCAATTATCAATTGCACAGAATAAAGTTATTGTCATAACAATATTGTATTTGACTTTTTAATTAATTTCATTTTATTTTAGAAATGGATTGAGATCCCATTCTGAATTTAGACCAAAGGGGATTCTTGTATTGAGGGTAAAAATCCAGAATAGTTCCCTTTTATCAAGTATGTCTAATCTGTTCCCCCCTCTGTAGGGTTTTTTTATGTGTTCAATTCCTCTATATTTTAATTTTCCAATGTCTCCTTGTTTACAGTTGGTAAAATGTAGGGATACTGGATGTGTGAGATCCCCTAATTTTATTAATCTAATGTGCTCCCTCATTCTGACTTTTAAAGCTCTTGTGGTACGTCCTACATATTGTTTGCCACATCCACAGTCCAATAAATAGACTATGAATGTGGCATTACAATTAATGAAGGATTTGATGGGATATGATTGTCCTGTGTTAAAGGATACAAAGTTTGAGGACGGCATCATATAAGCACAGGAAATACAATTGAGGCATTTGAAACAACCCTTTGGGAGATGTTCTTTTTGATCTACACATGAGGAAGAAAAAAGGCTTCTTGAAACATGATTGGCTATCGTTTTTGCTTTTTTGAATACAAAACGAGGGCCTTCTGTGTGTACCTTAGTTAGTAATGGGTCTGCAGACAAAACATTCCAATGTTTTCTAACAATCCCTTTAATGCTATTAACTTGATTGTTATGTTGTGTAATAAAAATTGGATTTTTTGCTTCCCATTTGTTTTGACTCTTTAAACGATTTTTTTGAGTATTCAAGAGATCTTCTCTGTCCATTTTATCCACTTCTTCTAGTGACCTTCTGAGATTAGATCTTGGGTAACCCCTCTCTTCAAATCTTTTTAGTAATTCATTAGACTGAATAATGAAGTCTTCATTTTTTGAGCATATTCGCTTTAAGCGTATCAATTGTCCCTTTGGAATTGAATTTAGGAGAGGCTTAGGGTGACAGCTGTCAAATCTTAAATATGTGTTGCGGGAATTAGCTTTCCTATAAACATTAGAATTAATTTTCCCATCCATATCAATGAACAGAAATAAATCCAGATAGTGTAAGTGATGATAATCAAAAGTGTGAGTGAATTTTAAATTTAATTCGTTATCGTTCAGGTGATTAATAAATAATAAAAGTGATTCTTCCCCTCCTTCCCAAATAAATATTAAATCATCTATGAACCGCCTATAAAATGTGATAAAGTGTCGATAAGGGTTGTTATCTCCAAACACGTGGACCGACTCCCACCAACCTAAGAATAGGTTGGCATATGAGGGAGCGAAGCTGGTGCCCATTGCGGTTCCACGTGTTTGGAGGTAAAAAGTGTCATCAAACAAAAAATAATTGTGCGTCAATAGAAAATTAATACAGTCTAGAATAAAAGTGCTTTGTGTAAGTGAAAATGTGGAGTGATCAAAATAAGATTTGACAGCTGCCATACCATGTTGATGCATTATTACAGTATACAATGATGTCACGTCTAATGACACCCAAATGTAACCTTCTTTCCATTTTACACTTGTAAGTTTATCCAGAAGGTCGCCACTATCTCTGATATGTGACGGCAAGGCTTGTACAAAATTCTGCAAATAGTTATCCACATATCTAGAGACACCATCTCCCAAAGATCCAATGCTAGAAACTATTGGCCTCCCAGGGGGGGAGACCAAAGTTTTATGAATCTTTGGGAGATGGTGGAAGATTGGAATAATGGGATGTATCTCGAGCAAAAACTCACATTCTCCCTGATCAAGGACTCCCAATAAGGAGCCCTCTTCTAGGAGGGACTTAAGCTGTCTGAGAAACATGGGAGTGGGGTCGCCATGTAGTACAGTGTAGGATGATGTATCAGATAACTGTCTAATAGCTTCTTGTCTATATTGGGTCCTACTCTGCACTACAATGGCTCCCCCCTTGTCTGCCCCTTTTACAATAATATCCTTATTGTTTTTTAATTTCTGTAAAGCATCTTTTTCATCCTTGCTGAGATTGTTAACCCTGCCCTGTAGGGGAGACAATTCAAAAGTGTATCCCCTAGAGAGGAGGGTCAAATCCCTCTCAACAAGTTTCTCAAATGTATTGAGACAGTGACCCTTCATGTGCTTTGGATAAAAAACGGATTTTTTCTTTAGGCCTGAATGTTGTCTGCCTATAACATTTGAAAGATCAACGGTGTTAGTTAATTCATTATCATCAATTAGGGCATTCAAATCCTGCAAACAACATTGTTCCTTGAATGTCAGGGTGGAGGGCGATGGATAAGGTTCTAGAGCCGACTCTGTGAGTGCATCTGAGCTTGAGGGTGTACGATCCCTTGTCTCAGTGTCCTCTACATAATCAACTCCTTCACCCTCCCCGCTCACCCCATCCCTTCCACTAAAGAAACGTTTGAGGGTCAACTTCCGAACATATTTATTCAAGTCAATGATAACATCAAACAATTTGAACTTAGATGTGGGTGCAAATTTCAATCCCTTGTCAAGGACTGAAAGTTCTGCAGGTGATAGGAGATTATCTGTTAAGTTAATAACTCCTGTGTGTTCAATTAGGAGTTCTTTTTCCTCTTTGGGGGATTTTTCTTGTTTTCTTTTCTTTCCTCTTCGCGTGTGTTTATACGTTCCCGGTTTTTTGAAGATCCGAAAAACGTTTTGGAGTGAAATTCTTTATTGCTGCTATCACTGTCCTGTGAAAAATGTCCTGTACTTGTGGATTCCCCTCTAGTTTCCCTCTGTGGTCTGGGGTTTTGTTGATCTCTATGTGGAGTTGTTGTATGAGAGAGTGCCTCACTATCCGAAAAATCAGATTCCCCACTAGTGGTTTGGGAAAAAGAAATGTTCTTTTTTAGAATTGATTTTTGATGTTTTTCTGGATAAATCTTTCTAGGTGTAGATGAATTAAACCTTTTAGTGGGTACTGGTTTTTGCCAGACATAGACTTGATTCAGGATATAATCTTGCTTGTCTCTCTCAAATTTGGTTTGTTTTTTCAACATTATTTCCTTTTCCATAGTATCAATATTTTTTGACAATGATTTGTCTAGATCATTAAAACCCTCCATATCAATGAATTGTCGCAATTCCATTTGTAATTTTTGTATGTCCTTATCCAATTGTGATTTTTCTTTGGTTTTTAATTGTATAATTAAGTCCATCAAAGTAAAGGAACAACTATTGAGGGCGTCTTTCCAACTATTTTCAAAGTCCGCATAACTAAGGTACACACAGAAGGCCCTCGTTTTGTATTCAAAAAAGCAAAAACGATAGCCAATCATGTTTCAAGAAGCCTTTTTTCTTCCTCATGTGTAGATCAAAAGAACATCTCCCAAAGGGTTGTTTCAAATGCCTCAATTGTATTTCCTGTGCTTATATGATGCCGTCCTCAAACTTTGTATCCTTTAACACAGGACAATCATATCCCATCAAATCCTTCATTAATTGTAATGCCACATTCATAGTCTATTTATTGGACTGTGGATGTGGCAAACAATATGTAGGACGTACCACAAGAGCTTTAAAAGTCAGAATGAGGGAGCACATTAGATTAATAAAATTAGGGGATCTCACACATCCAGTATCCCTACATTTTACCAACTGTAAACAAGGAGACATTGGAAAATTAAAATATAGAGGAATTGAACACATAAAAAAACCCTACAGAGGGGGGAACAGATTAGACATACTTGATAAAAGGGAACTATTCTGGATTTTTACCCTCAATACAAGAATCCCCTTTGGTCTAAATTCAGAATGGGATCTCAATCCATTTCTAAAATAAAATGAAATTAATTAAAAAGTCAAATACAATATTGTTATGACAATAACTTTATTCTGTGCAATTGATAATTGGTTTAAAGTTGGTAACGTGTATAATTAATAATACCAATTTTTGTCATAAACTTGGGTATAATATTTACAATAAGTTTATATGTAAAACAATAAAGAATATTGATCTTAAAACATGGATTATTATATGCCAAAATAAGTTTTCGGTCCACACATCTAATGATTCTACAATAATATGGATCATAAACATCTGATTATATGACTCTGTTCCCATACCCAGACTTAATGGGGATACTGTGAAATGTGGGATGGATAAGTTCACAAATAAGGCAAACCTAGTGAACTTCCATATATTTATACAACCATATACACAAAGGGCTTTATGTTCTAATTCATATCCTCTGGGTCTGTGTACAGAGTCATACACATGTATCCTAAACTCTAACATCCATGACTGTCTTTTCTTTTAAACACTTTTTTTTATATACATTGATTATCTTTGTTTTTAACATGATTTAAATGTACACTTCATTCGTAATGAATTTTGCATGTACTGTTCATTGTTTAGTGTTAATAAAGTTATTTTAAAGTTTTTTTCAATGTTCGTTAGAAATAATAATAAAGTTGTTGTTGATGTTCAGAGACGCGCTGACGTCACCGCTTTACCCTGCGCGACGGGCGCCACTCGTGGCGCGCCCTATACATACGGCGCGCTGCCCGTGACGCAACCAAGCGACGGGTTAGGGGTGAGGAAAGGCGGGAAAATTAACCTTCATAAGGTAAGAGATTTGATCAGAGTGTTATCACCTTGAGAAAGAGCGGAAGCTCGAAACGCGTTGGTGGGGGCCCCTGGGCTCATCCTTGTTATCATGCTCTGATCCAATAAACCTTATTTTTATTGGGAACACACTCTCCAGCAATTTTTCCAGTAGTGCTCCATCTCTCCCTGCTGAACCTGTTTACTACCCTGGAGAACCGGCAGCACACACCTATGAAGAACCCACTGAAGACCCATCTGCAAAAAGTGAGTGAATTTACTCAAGCTAACACCACAGGAATCCTTTTCAATGTCACAGACCAGACACAAGCAAGTGTGAGTATTCATCATCATTAAGGTGTTACTCTTCTGGTTTATTGAACAAATGGATGTGATGTGTACAGTATAGATGGTCCATTATAGTGTGGGATATCTCTGGGAATGGATTGAATTCTTTATTATACTGCCACAACCAATATTGGTCAGGTCTATGTTAGAGCACCATACAGCTTTGTTTTGCTCTTGTACTGACCGTCTGTGAGGTTGCTCACATAGGACCAGAATCATCATTTTTCAACAATTGCTTAGAGAGAGTGTGGGAAACCCATTGTTCACAAAACACATTTTTAATATATGCTCTTTTTGTATATTAATAAGTAGAGGTTAATATGGATCAAGAAAGTGTAGATATTGAAGATGAAAGTGGACCGGAAAATGAAACCTTTACCCAGTATGCTTTTTGTTGCTCGGATAATTCCAAAAGAGCAAAAAAGGCAGAACAAGTATTTGACAATACTATGGAACCAAACTGTGAGGATTTGTCTGACCTAAAAATTCAGTTCACAAAACTAGAAAGGTTATTATCTTTAAAAATACGCACATGGTGGGACATTATTACTCTGCAAAATTATGTAAGAACAAAGAGGATCCCTAGAGGATTACGAGTTAAGAAAACTCCCACTTTTGGGTTTATAAATGCGGCCTTTGAAAATAGTTGGAAAGACGCCCTCAATAGTTGTTCCTTTACTTTGATGGACTTAATTATACAATTAAAAACCAAAGAAAAATCACAATTGGATAAGGACATACAAAAATTACAAATGGAATTGCGACAATTCATTGATATGGAGGGTTTTAATGATCTAGACAAATCATTGTCAAAAAATATTGATACTATGGAAAAGGAAATAATGTTGAAAAAACAAACCAAATTTGAGAGAGACAAGCAAGATTATATCCGGAATCAAGTCTATGTCTGGCAAAAACCAGTACCCACTAAAAGGTTTAATTCATCTACACCTAGAAAGATTTATCCAGAAAAACATCAAAAATCAATTCTAAAAAAGAACATTTCTTTTTCCCAAACCACTAGTGGGGAATCGGATTTTTCGGATAGTGAGGCACTCTCACACACAACAACTCCACATAGAGATCAACAAAACCCCAGACCACAGAGGGAAACTAGAGGGGAATCCACAAGTACAGGACATTTTTCACAGGACAGTGATAGCAGCAATAAAGAATTTCACTCCAAAACGTTTTTCGGATCTTCAAAAAACCGGGAACGTATAAACACACGCGAAGAGGAAAGAAAAGAAAACAAGAAAAATCCCCCAAAGAGGAAAAAGAACTCCTAATTGAACACACAGGAGTTATTAACTTAACAGATAATCTCCTATCACCTGCAGAACTTTCAGTCCTTGACAAGGGATTGAAATTTGCACCCACATCTAAGTTCAAATTGTTTGATGTTATCATTGACTTGAATAAATATGTTCGGAAGTTGACCCTCAAACGTTTCTTTAGTGGAAGGGATGGGGTGAGCGGGGAGGGTGAAGGAGTTGATTATGTAGAGGACACTGAGACAAGGGATCGTACACCCTCAAGCTCAGATGCACTCACAGAGTCGGCTCTAGAACCTTATCCATCGCCCTCCACCCTGACATTCAAGGAACAATGTTGTTTGCAGGATTTGAATGCCCTAATTGATGATAATGAATTAACTAACACCGTTGATCTTTCAAATGTTATAGGCAGACAACATTCAGGCCTAAAGAAAAAATCCGTTTTTTATCCAAAGCACATGAAGGGTCACTGTCTCAATACATTTGAGAAACTTGTTGAGAGGGATTTGACCCTCCTCTCTAGGGGATTGTCTCCCCTACAGGGCAGGGTTAACAATCTCAGCAAGGATGAAAAAGATGCTTTACAGAAATTAAAAAACAATAAGG